>NC_059220.1:1857341-1872341 GCF_020615455.1 Coregonus clupeaformis
CTATTGGGTAACAGCTTACTGACAACTGGCAGGTATAACGCTTTATAACTTATTATAAGCATGTATTAGCCTTTATAATGTCTTACAGTAAGGGTTATAATGTGTGATGTTGTGGACTACTAAAAGATGAATGCCCTACTGAAGGCTGTAAACGGCAGTGGTGTAAAGTACTTAAGTACTACTTAAGTTGTTTTTTGGGGTATATGTACTTTACTATTTATATTTTTGACAACTTTTACTTTACTACATTCCTAAAGAAAATAATGCATTTTTTACTTCATACATTTTCCCTGACACCCAAAAGTACTCATTACATTTTTAATGCTTAAACAGGACAGGAAAATGGTCCAATTCACGCACTTATCAAGAAAACATCCCTGGTCATCCCTACTGCCTCTGATCTGGCGGATTCACTAAACACACATGCTTAGTTTGTAAATGATGTCTGAGTGTTGGAGTGTGTCCCTGGATATCCGTAAAGAAATAAAAACTAGAAAATGGTGCCGTCTGGTTTCCTTCATATAAGGAATTTGAAATGATTTATACTTTTACTTTTGATCCTTAAGTATATTTTTGCAGTTACATTCACTTTTGATACTTAAGTATATTTAAAACCAAATACTTTTAGACTTTTACTCAAGTAGTATTTTACTGGGTGACTTTCACTTGAGTCATTTTCTATTAAGGTATCTTTACTTAAGTATGACAATTGGGTACTTTTTCCACCACTGGTAAATTGTAAACTGATTTATTTATTTATTTGAAAGACTGATTTGAAAGAGATTGATTGCGTCTGTGGGCCCCTTGTGTAACTCGCGTCTGTGGGCCCCTTCTCTGTATCTCGCGTCTGTGGGCCCCTTATCTGTGTAACTGACGTCTGTGGGCCCCTTATCTGTGTAACTGACGTCTGTGGGCCCCTTATCTGTGTAACTGACGTCTGTGGGCCCCTTATCTGTGTAACTGACGTCTGTGGGCCCCTTATCCGTGTAACTGACGTCTGTGGGCCCCTTATCTGTGTAACTGACGTCTGTGGGCCCCTTATCTGTGTAACTCACGTCTGTGGGCCCCTTATCTGTAACTCACGTCTGTGGGCCCCTTATCTGTAACTCACGTCTGTGGGCCCCTTATCTGTGTAACTGACGTCTGTGGGCCCCTTATCTGTGTAACTCGCGTCTGTGGGCCCCTTATCTGTAACTCACGTCTGTGGGCCCCTTATCTGTAACTCACGTCTGTGGGCCCCTTATCTGTAACTCACGTCTGTGGGCCCCTTATCTGTGTAACTCACGTCTGTGGGCCCCTTATCTGTAACTCACGTCTGTGGGCCCCTTATCTGTAACTCACGTCTGTGGGCCCCTTATCTGTAACTCACGTCTGTGGGCCCCTTATCTGTAACTCACGTCTGTGGGCCCCTTATCTGTAACTCACGTCTGTGGGCCCCTTATCTGTAACTCACGTCTGTGGGCCCCTTATCTGTAACTCACGTCTGTGGGCCCCTTATCTGCGATGGAGACACAGCTGAGGATGATGACATCACAGTCGTTCTTGGTGGCGGTTCCCGACTCGCCAACACACTTCAGCAGCTGGCGCACGGCCTTGAACTGCCGCTGCCGCACCAGCCTCCGTCCCGCTCGCACGTACACCGCCAACGCCTCCAGCTGGAAGTCCTGAGGAAAAACCACAAGGGTTTTATGTTTTAACAAATACATCATGTATATAATGTTAACACTGTCTTTAATATATGCGGGTGGGGGGGGTTCCTTTTTTTTTTGACAATTAGTTTAATTTATTTACAAACACAACACAAAAACGCAAACTATACAAAACATTCTCCAAGCTCATTTTATTTATTTATTTTATGTCATTTAGCAGACGCTCTTATCCAGAGCGACTTACAGGAGCAATTAGGGTTAAGTTCCTTGCTCAATGGCACATCGACAGATTTTTCACCTAATCGGCTCGGGGATTAGAACCAGCGACCTTTCGGTTACTGGCACAACGCTCTTAACCACTAAGCTACCTGCCGCCCCATCAACATATGTCCTCCAAATTCTGAACTTTATAATACACCAAATCTAAAAGGGATGTAACTAGATCGTTCTGTCCTCCAGTTTGGTATTGAGGGTTAAGATGAGGCTTTCAAATTCAATCAAATGTATTTATGAAGCCCTTTTTACATCAGCAGATGTCACAAAGTGCTTATACAGAAACCCAGCCTAAAACCCCCAAACAGCAAGCAATGCAGATGTAGAAGCACGGTGGCTAGGAAAAACTCCCTAGAAAGGCAGGAACCTAGGAAGAAACCTAGAGAGGAACCAGGCTCTGAGGGGTGGCCAGACCCCTTCTGGCTGTGCCGGGTGGAGATTATAACAGTACATGGCCATTTAAGGCCAGATTTTTTCTCCAATGGATGGCTATAAATTTTTTTGCCAGCAATTAGACCGAGATTCCAAAACTTTCTCTGATATTGATCACCAATATTTACATTTCCCAACAGACATAACCGTGGAGATGGATGGATATAAATTCCTAGGCAATCATATGACAGCAGAGACATTATCCCAACATGGTGTCAGTTTGTCACAGGACCACAGCATATCTAAAATCAGATTTCTTTTGCATCTCCAACACAGAGACGTGACATTTCTGGGTGCATTACATGCGTTCTGGCAGGAGTGGCGTAAGTCCTATGAAGGTTTGTAGGAACGGATATGAACGTTCTCACATAGTCTGTGACCAACGTTTCTCCTCAATTTCTTCCTTTAGTGCGGTTTCCCTCTGTAGCTCAATTGGTAGAGCATGGCGCTTGTAACGCCAGGGTAGTGGGTTCGATCCCCGGGACCACCCATACGTAAAAAAATGTAAGTCGCTTTGGATAAAAGCGTCTGCTAAATGGCATATTATTTTTATTATTATTTCCCTTATAGGTTCTGAAGTATCAGGTAGAGTTTCAATCGACCGTTAATATAGCTTGATTCAGTATGTTTTCTATGCTAGATGCCTTCAGTTCATCCAGATTCGGTTGAAGCGATTGAATACGATTTCGGACTTGTAAGAACTTCAAAAGAAAATCGGTCCTTGGATAATCCAAATCTTTCTTGTAATTGATTGAATGACAGTAGAGATCCATCATAGTAATACATGTTGAAAATGTATGATGCCACTTTGGAGCCAGGAGTTGTCATTAAACACTGGGAGGGAAGGTATAATAATAATAATAATAATAATAATAATAATAATATGAGCTACAGAGGACCAGGTAGGGTTATTCCTGTCGGACCACATATTCGTTCTTTCCACCTCGTGAATTTATGTACATTTTCCCAAATACAAAGTTGAATTGAGAATCATTGGATTGTCCGTTTCTTTCTTCAACGCCTTGGACTCAAAGTAGTGAATAAAAAAATTAAAATAAATGAATATAATTTAGATCATAAGGTGTTTCCTTTTGTGGCTTCGATACTCCTCCATGCACAAGGATAGCTTCCTGTCTGTCCGTCGTTGAAGTGAAGGCAGTTGTGCAGCCCAGTCATACGTCTTCCTATGAGGGAGCCCAAGACCTCCTGCTTTATAGGGGAAGTGGAAAACAGTCCATTTGACTCGAGGTCTTTCCTCCATTTATATTATTACCAAAGTTGGATGAAATTGAAAATCGGTAGGTCCTTGAATAAACACAGAAACCTTGGTAATATATTCATTGTGATTACGAGTGGCGCAGTGGTCTAAGGCACTGCATCGCAGTGCTAGCTGTGCCACTAGAGATCCTGGTTCGAATCCAGGCTCTGCTGTAGCCGGCCGCGACCGGGAGACCCATGGGGCGGCGCACAAATGGCCCAGCGTCGTCCAGGGTAGGGGAGGGAATGGCCGGCAGGGATGTAGCTCAGTTGGTAGAGCATGGCGTTTGTAATGCCAGGGTTGTGGGTTCGTTTCCCACGGTGGGGGCCAGTATGTAAAACAATGATGTATGCACTCACTAACTGTAAGTGGCTCTGGATAAGAGCATCTGCTAAATGACTAAAATGTAAATGTAATGTTGACCATCTATCTTCTTCTTCTATGATATGCTGAGTTGTAACAGTCCAACGTTCACCTCATTTCAGTAGCCTAAACACTTCAATAGTCCAGTGCCCCATCTGCCCTCCCCTCTCGGGCCGCTTGTTCGATTGTGGGAGCCCGCGTGAAGTTCTCCTCGCCCGCGTGAAGTTCTCCTCGCGCAGTAGTTGTGGTATTACCCTTTTTCCAGGAATTCTTCCATTCCGGTTGTTCTACAGCTTTCGGGGGAAAATTTACGAAACCAAGATTTGAACAGCAACTGAAGTCCGCCATCCCGTTTAATATTTCAATAAGCCCCATAATGATGCGTTTTTGTTCATCCACGGTTTTCCTGGAGCTTTTCTCCTGCGATTCCCTCCAGGGTTAACCCGGTTTGGAGCTTTTCTCCTGCGATTTCCTCCAGGGTTAACCCGGTTTGGAGCGTTTCTCCTGCGATTTCCTCCAGGGTTAACCCGGTTTGGAGCGTTTCTCCTGCGATTTCCTCCAGGGTTCACCCGGTTTGGAGCTTTTCTCCTGCGATTTCCTCCAGGGTTCACCCGGTTTGGAGCGTTTCTCCTGCGATTTCCTCCAGGGTTAACCCGGTTTGGAGCGTTTCTCCTGCGATTTCCTCCAGGGTTAACCCGGTTTGGAGCGTTTCTCCTGCGGTTTCCTCCAGGGTTCACCCGGTTTGGAGCGTTTCTCCTGCGGTTTCCTCCAGGGTTCACCCGGTTTCGGACTTCTCCACACGTTTGCCCAGTTCAGTCATTTCAGTTTAGATTTTTTGGACATCATTGGATATTTTTTTCATCTGCTTAGACAGTTTCTCATCGCCGGTGCGAGTTTCTGTTAATAGTCTCTCTAAAAACTCACTTTAGTCGAGTCGTCAGCTACTTGGGTCCACGGTCCTCTTGTTTCGCTGTGTTTCAGTCTCTATTTCTAGTAGTTGCCATAACAGGTAGTTGCCAACAAAACATTTCAGTTATTTCTTGACTTTAGAGTCGAGTTATTTTCTATTTAAGAGGAATATTTTAGTAAAGAAAGGAAATGCCTGACGGATCACCGGACTGCCTCCCGGTCGCCATACCGGAAATCAGTGAGAATAAAGACTCTGTATGAATATCTTACCTGTATGACTCGGTACGCGATACCAAACCCCTCTTCAATGTTCTTTCCCCCCAACATCACCTGAAATACATGTAAAATGTCATGTAAATGCAATAACACAATGTCAGATATCATTCAGTGAGTCATCTGTTAACGACATCAATATGATCTACTAATAGCACTTAATTCATTCTGTTGTTTTTACGGCCCAAATGACCCCCTATTCCCTAGATAGTGCACTACTCCAAATCTTTGAGAAGCTTTGCAGGGCAGGGCTCACCTTGCAGGCTACGTCGATCTTCATAGCACTGGGGCCGAACAGAGTGGGAGGAGAGTTGGCGGAGGAGGTGAGGGGAGGCGTGGAGGAGGCAGAGGAGGTGAGGGGAGGCGTGGAGGAGCTGGACGTTTCACAGTGATGGAGGAACCGAGTCACCTCCAGTTGGAGCTCTATGGTGTTCATGTGTCTGGGTTCAGAACACAGAAGGGGAATGTTACACGACAGCAGCCACACTGACGGAGACATGGCTGCACTGTGTAATGATTCAGTTCTGGTCACATGACGGAGGCATGGCTGCACTGTGTAATGATTCAGTTCTGGTCACATGACGGAGACATGGCTGCACTGTGCAACGATTCAGTTCTGGTCACATGACGGAGACATGGCTGCACTATGCAACGATTCAGTTCTGGTCACATGACGGAGACATGGCTGCACTATGCAACGATTCAGTTCTGGTCACATGACGGAGACATGGCTGCACTGTGCAACGATTCAGTTCTGGTCAAATGACGGAGACATGGCTGCACTATGTAATGATTCAGTTCTGATCACATGACAGACACATGGCTGCACTATGTAATGATTCAGTTCTGGTCACATGAAGGACACATGGCTGCACTATGCAATGATTCAGTTCTGGTCACATGACGGAGACATGGCTGCACTATGTAATGATTCAGTTCTGGTCACATGACGGAGACATGGCTGCACTACGCAATGATTCAGTTCTGGTCACATGACGGAGACATGGCTGCACTATGTAATGATTCAGTTCTGGTCACATGACGGAGACATGGCTGCACTATGTAATGATTCAGTTCTGGTCACATGACGGAGACATGGCTGCACTATGTAATGATTCAGTTCTGGTCACATGACGGAGACATGGCTGCACTACGCAATGATTCAGTTCTGGTCACATGATGGAGACATGGCTGCACTACGCAATGATTCAGTTCTGGTCACATGACGGAGACATGGCTGCACTACGCAATGATTCAGTTCTGGTCACATGACGGAGACATGGCTGCACTATGTAATGATTCAGTTCTGGTCACATGACGGAGACATGGCTGCACTGCGTAACGATTCAGTTCTGGTCACATGAAGGATACATGGCTGCACTATGTAATGATTCAGTTCTGGTCACATGACGGAGACATGGCTGCACTATGCAATGATTCAGTTCTGGTCACATGACGGAGACATGGCTGCACTATGTAATGATTCAGTTCTGGTCACATGACGGAGACATGGCTGCACTACGTAATGATTCAGTTCTGGTCACATGACGGAGACATGGCTGCACTATGTAATGATTCAGTTCTGGTCACATGACGGAGACATGGCTGCACTATGTAATGATTCAGTTCTGGTCACATGACGGAGACATGTCTGCACTACGGTAATCTTGTCTTTGTGGAACTGAGGAAGTCACCACCACATGAGTAAAAAAAGGTACATTTCCTGAAGAAAACGTGTGCGCTTGCTTCAGCGGTCTAAACGTTTTAAATTGTTAAAGGCTAATGCAGAGTTCAAGAACCAAACCTATATCTGACTAACTACAGCGGGGAGAACAAGTATTTGATACACTGCCGATTTTGCAGGTTTTCCTACTTACAAAGCATGTAGAGGTCTGTAATTTTTTATCATAGGTACACTTCAACTGTGAGAGACGGAATCTAAAACAAAAATCCAGAAAATCACATTGTATGATTTTTAAGTAATTAATTTGCATTTTATTGCATGACATAAGTATTTGATCACCTACCAACCAGTAAGAATTCCAGCTCTCTCAGACCTGTTCGTTTTTCTTTAAGAAGCCCTCCTGTTCTCCACTCATTACCTGTATTAACTGCACCTGTTTGAACTCGTTACCTGTATAAAAGACACCTGTCCACACACTCATTCAAACAGACTCCAACCTCTCCACAATGGCCAAGACCAGAGAGCTGTGTAAGGACATCAGGGATAAAATTGTAGACCTGCACAAGGCTGGGATGGGCTACAGGACGATAGGCAAGCAGCTTGGTGAGAAGGCAACAACTGTTGGCGCAATTATTAGAAAATGGAAGAAGTTCAAGATCACCCTCGGTCTGGGGCTCCATGCAAGATCTCACCTCGTGGGGCATCAATGATCATGAGGAAGGTGAGGGATCAGCCCAGAACTACACGGCAGGACCTGGTCAATGACCTGAAGAGAGCTGGGACCACAGTCTCAAAGAAAACCATTAGTAACACACTACGCCGTCATGGATTAAAATCCTGCAGCGCACGCAAGGTCCCCCTGCTCAAGCCAGCGCATGTCCAGGCCCGTCTGAAGTTTGCCAATGACCATCTGGATGATCCAGAGGAGGAATGGGAGAAGGTCATGTGGTCTGATGAGACAAAAATAGAGCTTTTTGGTCTAAACTCCACTCGCCGTGTTTGGAGGAAGAAGAAGGATGAGTACAACCTCAAGAACACCATCCCAACCATGAAGCATGGAGGTGGAAACATCATTCTTTGGGGATGCTTTTCTGCAAAGGGGACAGGACGACTGCACCGTATTGAGGGGAGGATGGATGGGGCCATGTATCGCGAGATCTTGGCCAACAACCTCCTTCCCTCAGTAAGAGCATTGAAGATGGGTCGTGGCTGGGTCTTCCAGCATGACAACGACCCGAAACACACAGCCAGGGCAACTAAGGAGTGGCTCCGTAAGAAGCATCTCAAGGTCCTGGAGTGGCCTAGCCAGTCTCCAGACCTGAACCTAATAGAAAATCTTTGGAGAGAGCTGAAAGTTCGTATTGCCCAGCGACAGCCCCGAAACCTGAAGGATCTGGAGAAGGTCTGTATGGAGGAGTGGGCCAAAATCCCTGCTGCAGTGTGTGCAAACCTGGTCAAGACCTACAGGAAACGTATGATCTCTGTAATTGCAAACAAAGGTTTCTGTACCAAATATTAAGTTCTGCTTTTCTGATGTATCAAATACTTATGTCATGCAATAAAATGCAAATTAATTACTTAAAAATCATACAATGTGATTTTCTGGATTTTTGTTTTAGATTCTGTCTCTCACAGTTGAAGTGTACCTATGATAAAAAATTACAGACCTCTACATGCTTTGTAAGTAGGAAAACCTGCAAAATCGGCAGTGTATCAAATACTTGTTCTCCCCACTGTATATTAAAACAAGTTGATGTCCTGTCTTCCTCTGTCTCCCTCTAGTCTCAGTCCCTCCGTCTCCCTCTAGTCTCAGTCCCTCCGTCTCCCTCCCTCTAGTCTCAGTCCCTCCGTCTCCCTCTAGTCTCAGTCCCTCTGTCTCCCTCCCTCTAGTCTCAGTCCCTCCGTCTCCCTCTAGTCTCAGTCCCTCCGTCTCCCTCCCTCTAGTCTCAGTCCCTCCGTCTCCCTCCCTCTAGTCTCAGTCCCTCCGTCTCCCTCCCTCTAGTCTCAGTCCCTCCGTCTCCCTCCCTCTAGTCTCAGTCCCTCCGTCTCCCTCCCTCTAGTCTCAGTCCCTCCGTCTCCCTCCCTCTAGTCTCAGTCCCTCCGTCTCCCTCTAGTCTCAGTCCCTCCGTCTCCCTCTAGTCTCAGTCCCTCCGTCTCCCTCCCTCTAGTCTCAGTCCCTCCGTCTCCCTCCCTCTAGTCTCAGTCCCTCCGTCTCCCTCCCTCTAGTCTCAGTCCCTCCGTCTCCCTCCCTCTAGTCTCAGTCCCTCCGTCTCCCTCCCTCTAGTCTCAGTCCCTCCGTCTCCCTCCCTCTAGTCTCAGTCCCTCCGTCTCCCTCCCTCTAGTCTCAGTCCCTCCGTCTCCCTCCCTCTAGTCTCAGTCCCTCCGTCTCCCTCCCTCTAGTCTCAGTCCCTCCGTCTCCCTCTAGTCTCAGTCCCTCCGTCTCCCTCTAGTCTCAGTCCCTCCGTCTCCCTCTAGTCTCAGTCCCTCCGTCTCCCTCTAGTCTCAGTCCCTCCGTCTCCCTCTAGTCTCAGTCCCTCCGTCTCCCTCTAGTCTCAGTCCCTCCGTCTCCCTCTAGTCTCAGTCCCTCCGTCTCCCTCTAGTCTCAGTCCCTCCGTCTCCCTCTAGTCTCAGTCCCTCTGTCTCCCTCTAGTCTCAGTCCCTCTGTCTCCCTCTAGTCTCAGTCCCTCTGTCTCCCTCTAGTCTCACCTGGACACGTCACTGGAAGCCATCTTCTTTCTGAAGGAGTTGGTTGTGCTCCTCTTCCTGGTGCGTGCTCCCTGTTGCTCCTGAAGGTAGGTTCTGAGGTGCTCCTTGGCCCGAACCAGCCATCTCCGCTGGTCTCCCAGCTGTGCGTAGGACACGACCCCGTGGGTGAAGAACCGGATACACGTCATGGCCGCTCGCACGTGGTCCTGACAGGAGGGAGGAGAGGGTTAGTCTACTTCTAATGATATTCATGTTCTTATTATCTTATAAAGGGCTGCACTGCAACTCAGTTTCCTGTATTATAAAGAGGGGGAGGGTGGTGGTGGTGGGGGAGTGGAGGAGAGGGAGGGTGGTGGGGAGAGGAGGAGAGAGAGGGGGTGGTGGGGAGAGGAGGAGAGGGGGGAGGGTGGTGGGGGAGTGGAGGAGAGGAGAGGAGAGGGGGTGGTGGGGAGAGGAGGAGAGGGGGGAGGGTGGTGGGAGTGGAGGAGAGGAGAGGGGAGGATGTGGGGAGTGGAGGAGAGGGGGGGTGGTGGGGAGAGGAGGAGAGGAGAGGAGAGGGGGTGGTGGGGGAGTGGAGGAGAGGAGAGGGGGTGAGTGGGGGGAGTGGAGGAGAGGAGAGGAGAGGGGGTGGTGGGGGAGAGGAGGAGAGGAGAGGGGGTGGTGAGGGAGTGGAGGAGAGGAGAGGAGAGGGGGGTGGTGGGGGAGAGGAGGAGAGGGAGAGGGGGAGGATGGTAGGGGAGTGGAGGAGAGGGGGAGGTTGGGGGGGAGTGGAGGAGAGGGGAGGATGGTGGGGGAGTGGAGGAGAGGAGAGGGGGGAGGATGGTGGGGAGTGGAGGAGAGGGGGGTGGGGGGGAGAGGAGGAGAGGAGAGGAGAGGGGGGTGGTGGGGGAGTGGAGGAGAGGAGAGGGGGGTGGTGGGGGGAGTGGAGGAGAGGAGAGGAGAGGGGGGTGGTGGGGGGAGAGGAGGAGAGGAGAGGGAGAGGGGGTGGTGAGGGAGTGGAGGAGAGGAGAGGGGGTGGTGAGGGAGTGGAGGAGAGGAGAGGAGAGGGGGGTGGTGAGGGAGTGGGGAGGAGAGGAGAGGAGAGGGGGTGGTGGGGGAGTGGAGGAGAGGAGAGGAGAGGGGGTGGTGGGGGAGAGGAGGAGAGGAGGGGGGGGTGGTGGGGGGGAGAGGAGGAGAGGAGAGGGGGTGGTGAGGAGAGGAGAGGGGTGGTGGGGGGAGTGGAGGAGGGAGAGGAGAGGGGGGTGGTGGGGGAGAGGAGGAGAGGAGAGGGAGAGGGGGGTGGTGGAGGAGAGGAGGAGAGGAGAGGGGGTGGTGGGGGGAGAGGAGGAGAGGAGAGGGGGGTGGTGAGGAGAGGAGAGGGGGTGGTGGGGGAGAGGAGAGGGGTGTGGTGGGGGAGAGGAGGAAAGGGGGAGGCTTGTTTGAGACTAACCATCATGAACTGTTGTAGCTGGTATAGTGGTGGAAGAACTATAGACTAACCATCATGAACTGTTGTAGCTGGTATAGTGGTGGAAGAACTATAGACTAACCATCATGAACTGTTGTAGCTGGTATAGTGTGTGGAAGTGTCCTCGTCGCTGCAGCAGTTGACAGGAGGAGAGGAGGTATCGGCTGCAGACCTCCAGGCCTGGGTCCAGGGTCTCTAGCAACCCCTGCAGCACCCCCAGACGACCCCTCTCCAGACTAGGCTGCAGCACGCCCTCCAGGAACACCTCCTCTGGACACTCCTGGAGGGCCATGGAGGGAGGGAGGGAGGGAGGGAGGGAGGGAGGGAGGGACACTGTTAGAAGTGTATAAACTAATTTCCCCTTGGTGATTAATAGGTTTAATGCCATCTAATATTATCTATAGATTGTTTGAGTATACAGTTCCAGGACAATTGATGCTATCCGGCTCGAAGGACCATAACACCTTCTTTATTTTAATCAGGCAGATCACTTATCATTCTTATTTACAATGACTGCCTGGCACCACCTTAATACAAATCCTCAACAATAAAAATAGCATTGACCTTGAAGTGCACAATAATGACATATAAGGTCTCCATGACCCCTAACCTGACCTTGCTGAGCAGGTGTTGCAGGGTGTCCTTCATGTTGTCGTGTCTCATGAGGAAGCTGGCCAGGGCCAAACCATGACCCCTAACCCCTGACTCTAAACCCTTCATGACCCCTCAACCTTGACCCCTAACCTCTGACCTTGCTGAGCAGGTGCTGCAGGGCGTCCTTCATGTTGTCGTGTCTCATCAGGAAGGAGACCAGGGCCAGGTGAGTCCCGTAGCTGGACAGGTAGTACAAGCTCTCTTGATACAGGTTACTACCCTGACCACCATGGCCCCCCTCAGGCCAGTCCACTGATCCGCCAGGCTCACACAGAGCTTCCTCAAGCTCCCTCAGAGACCACAGGATGTCCTCACTGAAAGACTGATACACAGAGGGAGAGAGACAGAGAGAGAGCGAGAGACAGAGAGAGAGTGAGACAGAGAGACAGAGAGAGAGCGAGACAGAGAGACAGAGAGAGAGCGAGACAGAGAGCGAGACAGAGAGCGAGACAGAGACAGAGACATAGAGAGACCGAGACAGAGTGAGACAGAGAGAGAGAGAGAGTGAGAGAGAGAGAGAGAGTGAGAGAGAGAGAGAGAGAGTGAGACAGAGAGACAGAGAGCGAGACAGAGAGAAAGCGAGAGCGAGACAGAGAGAAAGCGAGAGCGAGACAGAGAGAAAGCGAGAGCGAGACAGAGAGCGAGACAGAGAGCGAGACAGAGAGCGAGACAGAGAGCGAGACAGAGAGCGAGACAGAGAGCGAGACAGAGAGCGAGACAGAGAGCGAGACAGAGAGTGAGAGACAGAGAGAGACAGACAGCGAGAGACAGAGAGAGACAGACAGAGAGAGACAGAGAGAGACAGACAGAGAGAGACAGACAGAGAGAGAGAGACCGAGAGACAGAGAGAGAGAGAGAGAGAGAGAGAGAGAGAGAGAGAGAGAGAGAGAGAGAGAGAGAGACACAGAGAGAGAGAGAGAGAGAGAGAGAGAGAGAGAGAGAGAGAGAGAGAGAGAGAGAGAGAGACACAGAGAGAGAGAGACAGAGAGCGAGACAGAGAGCGAGACAGAGAGTGAGAGACAGAGAGAGACAGACAGCGAGAGACAGAGAGAGACAGACAGAGAGAGACAGACAGAGAGAGACAGACAGAGAGAGACAGACAGAGAGAGAGAGACCGAGAGACAGAGAGAGAGAGAGAGAGAGAGAGAGAGAGACAGAGAGAGAGAGAGAGAGAGAGAGAGAGACAGAGAGAGAGAGAGAGAGAGAGAGAGAGAGAGAGAGAGAGAGAGAGACAGACAGAGAGACACAGAGAGAGAGACAGAGAGAGAGAGAGAGAGAGAGAGAGAGAGAGAGAGAGAGAGAGAGAGAGAGAGAGACACAGAGAGAGAGAGAGAGAGAGAGAGAGAGAGAGAGAGAGACACAGAAACAAACACACACAGTGAATGATGGTACAATAACAGGGCGGTTGGTTGTCTCTTTACAGAAAGAGTGGGCGGTTGGTTGTCTCTTTACAGAAAGAGTGGGCGGTTGGTTGCATAAACTAGTGACCTGCAGATCAGTGCAGTGTTACATAATGTCTCTTTCTATCCAGTCCAAACAACATAGCAACCTTTTAATCAAGAATTTAAATTTAAACAAAAATATAAACACAAAATGCAACAATTTAAAAGATTTTACTGAGTTATAGTTCATATAAGGAACTCAGTCAATTTAAATAAATTCATTAGACCCTAATCTATGGATTTAACATGACTGGGAATACAGATATGCATCTGTTGGTCACAGATACCTTTTTAAAAAAAATAGGGGTGTGGATCAGAAAACCAGTCAGTATCTGGTGTGACCACCATTTGCCTCATGTAGTGTGACACATCTCCTTCGCATTGAGTTGATCAGGCTGTTGATTGTGGCCTGTGGAATGTTGTCCCACTCCTCTTCAACGGCTGTGCAAAGTTTCTGGATATTAGTGGGAACTGGAACACTCAGTCAATCCAGAGCATCATAAACATGCTCAGTGGGTGACATGTCTGGTGAGTATGCAGGCCATGGAAGAACTGGGACATTTTCAGCTTCCAGGAATTGTGTACAGATCATTGCGACATTGGGCCGTGCATTATCATGCTGAAACATGAGGTGATGGTGGCGGATGAATGGCACGACAATGGGCCTCAGGATCTCATCACGGTATCTCTGTGCATTCAAATTGCCATCGATAAAATGCAATTGTGTTTGTTGTCCGTAGCTTATGCCTGCCCATACCATAACCCCACCGCCACCATGGGGCACTCTGTTCACAACGTTGACATCAGCAAACCACTCGCCCACACGACGCCATACACGTGGTCTGCGGTTGTGAGGCCAGTTGAGCGTACTGCCAAATTCTCTAAAACGACATTGGAGGTTGCTTATGGTAGAGAAATTAACATTCAATTCTCTGGCAACAGCTCTGTTGGTCTTTCCTGCAGTCAGCATGCCAATTGCACGCTCCCTCAAAAAAAGAGTGGCTTTTTATTGTCCCCAGCACAAGGTGCACCTGTGTAATGATCATGCTGTTTAATCAGCTTCTTGATATGCCACACCTGTCAGGTGGATGGATTATCTTGGCAAAGGATAAATAAATGCTCACTAACAGGGATGTAAACACATTTTTGCACACATTTTTTGAGAAATAAGCTTTGTGTGTGTTTGGAACATTTCTGGGATCTTTTATTCCAGCTCATGAAACATGGGACCAACCCTTTACATGTTGCGTTTATATTTTCAGTGTATTTGTTGTGAGTATAAAGCTTCACTGTAGCCAAGCTGATAACTCTACATCTGTTCAGTCTGAAGCACTCATTTAACATTAAACAAACTGTTCTGGAACAAACTGTTCTGGGCAACCCACGGACTGGGCAACCCACGGACTGGGCAACCCACGGACTGGGCAACCCACGGACTGGGCAACCCACGGACTGGGCAACCCACGGACTGGGCAACCCACGGACTGGGCAACTCACTGACTGGGCAACCCACGGACTGGGCAACCCACGGACTGGGCAACCCACGGACTGGGCAACCCACGGACTGGGCAACCCACGGACTGGGCAACCCACTGACTGGGCAACCCACTGACTGGGCAACCCACGGACTGGGCAACCCACGGACTGGGCAACCCACGGACTGGGCAACCCACTGGACAGTGCTTCAGTACTGTAACTCTGGCAAAGGAAAGAGTCTACTGCCACTTTAATTGTCTTTTTTTTTCCCAGATGGCTGAGCAAAGCAGGACAACCTTTTGGCTGAGAATGAACAGTAAGGCGGCGTCTCAAATGACACCCTATCCCCTATATAGTGCACTACTTTAGACCAGAGAATGGTACCCTATCCCCTATATAGTGCACTACTTTAGACCAGAGAATGGCACCCTATT
>NC_059220.1:1877341-1927341 GCF_020615455.1 Coregonus clupeaformis
CAGATGTGTTGTTACCTACCCTTACCACCTGAGGGCGGCCCGTCAGGAAGTCCAGGATCCAGTTGCAGAGGGAGGTGTTCAGTCCCAGGGTCCTTAGCTTAGTGATGAGCTTTGAGGGCACTATGGTGTTGAACGCTGAGCTGTAGTCAATTAATAGCATTCTCACTTAGGTGTTCCTTTTGTCCAGGTGGGAAAGGGCAGTGTGGAGCGCAATAGAGATTGCGTCATCCGTGGATCTGTTGGGGCGGTATGCGAATTGGAGTGGGTCTAGGGTTTCTGGGACAATGGTGTTGATGTGAGTCATGACCAGCCTTTCAAAGCACTTCATGGCTACAGATGTGAGTGCTACGGGGGCGATAGTCATTTAGACAGGTTACCTTGGTGTTCTTGTTGTCTGTAGTTTATAACTGACCTGTTCATAGTTGAATTCTGTCTGTAGTTATAACACACAGTGCGTTCGGAAAGTATTCAGACCCCTTCACTTTTTCCACATTTTGTTAAGTTACAGCCTTATTCTAAAATGTATTAAATTAAATGTTTTCCCTCATCAATCTACACACAATACCCCATAATGACAAAGCTATAATATAACTGGCCTGTTCATAGTAGAACTCTGTCTGTAGCTGCAGGTTGTCTGTAGGATTGGTGCTGAGGTGAAACTGACGGTGAGTGACCTCTGGCAGGTGAAGCATCCCATCTAACACTCCCTCTGTAGACACGGGACCTCCTGCAACTGGGTCAGGGGGAGTGGGGGACAGGGAGGAGGACGGGGAGAGAGAGAACGAGAGAGAGAGAGAGAGAGAGAGAGAGAGGGGGGAGGGGAGAGGGAGGAAGAGAGAGAGAGAAGGGAGGGGGAGAGGGGAGAGGGAGGAAGAGAGAGGGGGAGGGGAGAGAAAGGGGAGGAAGATAGAGAGAGAGAGGGAGAGAAAGGGGGAGGGGGAGAGAGAGAGAGGGGGAGAGGGGGGAAGAGAGAGTCACACACTATCCAAGGACTACAAATTGTGATTAGCTAACCGGCTAGTTAAATCTGGGACATTTATAGAATGTTCATCAATGTGTCCCCATGTCAAATAAACCTAAACACTAAAGTAGCTGAAGAGTCAGTACCCTTTGGAAGAAATGTCATACAGACAATATGATAGCACCTTTACCTTCAGCGTGCTCCAGCTCGTCATCAGAACTGTGACAACACAAACAAAAATAGAAATCAACGACGTTACCTTGGATCAAATATACAGAGCCTGTGACACAGCGCAGCGAATAAAGCAGTGTGTAGTTCGACAGTAATGGGTCTGAGGGTCTTACTCTGGATGGAAGTAGATGTAGCACTGGTCACACACACGCACTTCCTTCTCCTCTTCAGTGCAGCCCTCTACCGCCATCTTGTGGCCGGAGCAGGCATGGCACACCAGACGACCACACCTCCTGCAGTGGTGACGCCTGTTGAACTGAGGAGGACAATATGATATTTCACCCAACACAGATTAAGTCTATTCCGGTACTAAAAAAAGCCATTGAGTAGCCTTAATCTGTTTGCAAGAAAACCATTTTCTCTACGTAGGAGCCATTTAGTGTCTACCACTCACATTCATCAAGTGGCTTACTTCAACTGAGAGATTTAGCCATTCCACTATTATAAAAATAATATATATTTATAGTTTATAATTATAGCGATTTATAGTCACGCATGCATACATTTGACATATGGGCGGTCCCGGGAATCGAACCCACTACCTTGGCGTTGCAAGCGTCACATTCTACCAACTGAGCTACAGGGGACCAGACTCGAGCCTTTCACAGGGGGTCTTATTCTCACCATGGTGAAGCGTTCTCGCTGGCAGACCATGCAGACATGCTGCTGGGTGTCTGGGACCCAGTCCTTACGAACCGGGGCGCTGTCTGGGGGCTGGAACTGGGCCGGGGAGCGCTGGATTCTCCTGCTGGTCGACCCTCTGTCCAGGGAACTGCTGGAGGACGAGGTGTGCAAGGGGGTACTGCCTGGAGTTAGGAGACGGCACAACGTTACGTTAGCTTCACAATGTATTCTGTAAAATCGGATGTGCCGTACAGAGCATTATGGGTACTGTAGTACATCTTGACACAGTGACCACGTGCAATAAAACAAGATCAAACATTCGAAAGATTGCACAGACTAGAATAGAGTATAATAGACTAGAATAGAGTATAATAAACCAGAATAGAGTATAATAGACTAGAATAGAGTATAGACTAGAATAGAGTATAATAGACTAGAATAGAGTATAATAGACTAAAATAGAGTATAATAGACTAGAATAGACTAGAATAGAGTATAATAAACTACAATATAATTGAGTAGAATAAACTAGAATAGAGTATAATAGACTAGAATAGAGTATAATAGCCTAGAATAGAGTATAATAAACTACAATATAATTGAGTAGAATAAACTAGAATAGAGTATAATAGACTAGAATAGAGTATAATAAACTAGAATAGAGTATAATAAACTAGAATAGAGTATAATAGACTAGAATAGAGTATAATAGACTAGAATAGAGTATAATAGACTAGAATAGAGTATAATAGACTAGAATAGAGTATAATAAACTAGAATAGAGTATAATAAACTAGAATATAGTATAATAAACTATAATAGAGTATAATAAACTAGAATAAAGTATAATAGCCTAGAATATAGTATAATAAACTACAATATAATTGAGTAGAATAAACTAGAATATAATAGAGCATAATACACTAGAATAGAGTATAATATAATATGAGTATAATAGACTAGAATAGAGTATAATATAATATGAGTATAATAGACTAGAATAGAGTATAATACAGTAGAACAAAGTATAATAGAGTATAATAGAGTATAATAAACTAGAATAGAGTATAATAGAGTATAATAGAGTATAATAGAGTATAATAGAGTATAATAAACTAGAATAGAGTATAATAGAGTATAATAGAGTATAATAAACTAGAATAGAGTATAATAGAGTATAATATAGTATAATAAACTAGAATAGAGTATAATAGAGTATAATCGAGTATAATAGACTAGAATAGAGTATAATAAACTAGAATAGAGTATAATAGAGTATAATAAAGCCCAGGACCAAGATGCATGGTGAGGAAGCCTTTAGTTACTATGCCCCCAGCCTCTGGAATAGCCTGCCAGAGAACTTGAAGGGGGCCGAAACTGTGGACATATTTAAAAGAGATATTAAAAACGCATCTTTTTAGCTTTGCTTTTCCTTAGGGTGCTTTTCAGTCGTTCAGTTTTTTTAATTATTTAGTTTTTGTATCTTATGTTTGCTGTTTGGAAAATGTTTTATTTTCAATGTTTTTTATTAGCTTCCTGTGAAGCACATTGCGTTGCATTCCATGTCTGAAATGTGCTGTATAAATAAAACTTGATTTGATTAGAGTATACTAGACTATAATAGAATAGCGTATACTAGACTAGAATAGAGTATAATTAGACTAGAATAGAGTATAATTAGACTAGAATAGAGTATAATTAGACTAGAATAGAGTATAATTAGACTAGAAAAGTATATAGACTAGAAAGAGTATAGACAGAAAGATAATAGACTAGAAAGATATAATTGACTAGAATAGAGTATAATGATCTCTGACCTGCAGTAAGTGGAGGTGTCTCCATCCTAGAGGGGGTAGATGGACAGCTGTCCTGGGCTGGACACTGGTCATCCTGGAGACTGATCACAGAATCTGGGGACAGAGAGAGAGAGAGAGAGGTTTAAGTTTTAACGTTGTATATTTTGCAAAAAAAAGTTCTTCAAATTCAGATCAAAAATGATCTCAAAATCAAAAGGTGATAAAGTGTCAAAAGTACATATATCTAATAGTCCAAACGTGTGAATTCAGTGTTGGGGAACGTTACTTTCAAAAGTAACTTGTTACGTTACTATGGAAAGTAACACGTTACATTACTTTTGCGTTAACAAAAACAGAAAACCCTCTGAAGATACCTTGGGCGTGTTGGTCATTAGAATGGCTTGCATAGCCTAATCTATAACTCCCTAATCTATAACTCTGGGCTATACCAACTCAAGTAATAATGATGCAATATCTCCCTTACAATACTTAAAATAAATGATATTATTGAATGATTTACACATAAGTATTCACCCCTCTTGGATTTGTTCACATTTTATTGTGTTACAAAGTGGGATTAAAATTGATTTAACGGTCATTTATTATTTTAAATGATCTACAGGGACATCTTTTGAGTCAATACATGTTAGAATCACCTTTGGCAGCCATTACAGCTGTGAGTCTTTCTGGGTAAGTCTCTAAGAGCTTTGCACACCTGGATTGTCCAATATTTGACCATTATTATTTTCAAAATGTTTCAAGCTCTGTCAAGGTGTTGGTGATGATAGCTAGACAGCAATTTTCAAGTCTTGCCATAGATTTCCAAGTAGATTTAATCAAAACTGTAACTCGGCCACTCAGGAACATTCACTGACTTCTTGGTAAGCAACTCCAGTGGAGATTTGGCCTTTTGTTGTAGGTTATTGTCCTGCTGAAAGGTGAATTCCTCTCCCAGTGTCTGGTGTAAAGCAGACTGAAGCAGGTTTTCCTCTAGGATTTTGCCTGTGCTTAGCTCCATCCAATTAATTTTTATCCTGAAAAACTCCCCAGACTTTGCTGATGTCAAGCATTCCATGATGCAGCCACCACCATGCTTGAAAATAAGGAGGAAGTTACTCAGTGATGTGATGTGTTGTATTTGCCCCAAACATAAGGCTTTGCATTCAAGTTTATTTTATTTTATTTATTTAACCTTTAGGTAACTAGGCAAGTCAGTTAAGAACAAATTGACTGCCTACTTGTAAAGCCCCCCCTGGCCAGTGGGCCTCCCGAGTGGCACTGCATCACAGTTCGAGTCCAGGCTCTGTCGTAGCCGGCCGCGACCGGGAGACCCATGGGGCGGCGCACAATTGGCCCAGCGTCATCCAGGTTAGGGGAGGGAATGGCCGGCGGGGATGTTCTTGTCCCATCGCGCACTAGCGACTCCTGTGGCGGGCCGGGTGTACAGTGTTTCCTCCGACACATTGGTGCCGCTGGCTTCCGGGTTAAGCGGGCACTGTGTCAAGAAGCAGCGCAGCTCGGTTGGGTCGTGTTTCGGAGGGCGCACGGCTCTCGACCTTCGCCGCCTCTCCCGAGTCCATACGGGGGTTGCAGCAATGTGACAAGACTGTAACTACCAATTGGATTCCACGAAATTGGGGTAAAAGATAAAACAAGATTTAAAAAAATAAATAAATAAATAAATAAAGCCCCCCCAGCCAAACCCTCCCGTAACCCGGACGACGCTGGGCCAATTGTGCGCCGCCCTATGGGACTCCCGATCACGGCCGGTTGAACCCGGGTCTGTAGTGAAGCCTACTAGCACTGCGATGCGCTGCCTTAGACCGCCCGCCCCACCCGGGAGCCATCATTTAAGTTTGCATTCAAGCCGTGTGTGTTTTTTTGCAGTATTATTGTAGCGCCTTGTTGCATACAGGACGCATGTTCTGGAATATTCTGTACATTTTGTATTCTCCTTTTCCCTCTGTCATTTAGGTCATTATTGTAGAGTCACTACAATGTTGTTGATCCATCCTCAGTTTCTCCCATCAGCCATTGAACTCTAGCGGTTTTAAAATCACCAATGGCCTCATGGTGACATCCCAGAGCAGTTTCCTTCCTGCCCTGCATCTCAGTTCAGAAGGACGACTGTATCTTTGATGTGTCTGGGTGGTTTAATACATCACCCACAGCATCATTATTAACCGTGCCTGACCATGCTTAAAGAGATTCAATGTCTGATTTGTTATTGTTACCCATCTACCAATCACAGCCCTTCTTCACGAGGCTTACAAAAAGCTACCTGGTCTATGTAGTTGAATCTGTGCTTGATGTCCAATACTTAACTGAGGGACCTTACAGATGTATGTATTGGGGTCAATACGTATGAAACAACTATATTTTAGTTATTACATTTTTATTAATTTGTAAAAAAATTGCCGAATTTTCTTTTCACTTTGACATTATGGAGTATTTTGTGTAGATCAATGACAAAAAAAATAACACAATTAAATCTATTTCAATCACACTTTGTAACAACAAAAATGTGAAAAAATTCAACGAGGTGAATACTTCTGATACCCCTTGTATAAAACCAACTAGGCTCTTTAATAGGAAAGCTCAAATACAAGGACAACTGTCTACCAATCGGTTTTACACACTGATACGAACTGGGCGGAGAGATTCTACGTCAAACGATACTATCACCTTGTCTAATTGACCTTTCCTTTATATTAAATGGTGAAAACGGAGCTGGAGTAATGTCAACTATTAACAACTGAGACAAACTTGATCACCTGCTTTATTACCAGACAATACACGGGGCACTAGACTGAGCCCGATGAAAATCCTGCAAGTAGCGTCAGTCAAGATTCAAGGTAACATCTGTCCTGTTCTTCTACCAATTCAAAGTAACGCGAATACTTCCACGATATTGTCGCTGCCATCTTGCTAGCTACCATGCTAACTACCCGCCACAACGTTCGTGCAGAAACAGGAAGAGTGCGACAAGAGTAGCCTAGGGATTTTCATTTTTTATTTTTGCGCCAACAAAGGAAAAAAGGGAAATAATATTGTAAAATTAACTAAGTAACTGATTAATTAAATTGAAAAACTAAAAACGCGTTAGGTTACTCGTTACCACAAAAAAAGTAATCAGAGTACTTGTTAACCCCAACACTGTGTGATAGAGCAAGGTAGTGTTGAGACAAAGGAAAATGTACTTTACTTAATAATATTGGATATTTATATAAAGCCTTTATATAAAACCAACCAAAGGTACTCAAAGCACTTCACATAGTAAGAAGGGAATTTCACTTCATCCACCACCAATGAGCAGCAGCACCCACTTGGATGACGCACGGCAACCGTTTCTGTACCAGAACGTTTACCACGCATCACCACAACTCAAAAGGCACAACTTGAGAGATTGGACAATCACGTAGCCATAGTACAATTTGACTTACAATATGACTGGTTGTGTAGACCGCTGACTGCCTCTGAGGAGACAGGGAGAGACATCCATAGAACAAACGTGCGCATAAAAAAATAAAAAAAGTGACACAACACCCTTTTCCCACTCTCGTGTCGACCTGAACCGTACTCTGCTGGCTTGGATATTTTCACACCGTCTTCCTCCACAGTTGCAGAAACTGGGGTGGATGCATAACCAGGCCAGAGGAGTACAGGTTGTGTGTGTGGCGCCTTACAATCATCACACAACATCTTTCCCAAACATTAGACTGTTCTGGACCTCCCTTTTAAACTCTCCATTTCACAGCTTTTCTCTTATTGAATTAAAAACGCCGACATTGTCCTTTTTTGCCTCAGTGGATCGACGTAAAGTTCCCAAAATCATTTGGCATTTGGAGTGTATTTGGCGTCCGTACAGTTAGGCCCTCAAGCACTAACTGCAGATAAAAATTACGAAAGAAAAACCTTAAATGTAGCCTATACACACTGCATATTATGAATTGCACAGGAATTATACATTTGTGGATTTTCAATGCATTGTTTCCTCTTTATTCAACCCACCCAATATTTCATGACCCTAAACCCGCCCGACCCGCGGATATAACCACGGGGGGACAGCGGGTTACGAGTCAACCCCGCGCGTCACCAGTGTGTTTTGAGCGCTTGGTACTGACCTGAGCGGGACGTCTCCCTGGGTGCGTAGTGGAAGTCCAGGGCCTTGCAGGCGTAGTTGGAGAGCAGTCTGTCTATGTCTTGGGTGGTGAAGCCATCCTCCTGGCCTACTAGTAGGTTCTGTAAGGTCCTCACCGCCAAATCAGCCCAGTCCACCTTTAAAAAAGGTCAAAAGGTCAAAGTTTTCATTGATAAAATTGCAGACAGCAAACGCTGAAATATTTTGATAACAGATTAAAAGACTCCAGATTATATTAACTCCACAATGTGCCGCTAATAATCACAGCCATGTCAGCCCAGTCCACCGTAGTAGTTGTTTATTTGATGCTCGCATTAATAGATGAAATTGAACACCAATTTACAATCATAGATTTTGAACAAATAGTCAAATCCAAAACTAGCACAATAATTTTAATATAGTACAATATGAAAAATGTATTATATATACATTACCAGTCAAAAGTTTGGACACACCTACTCATTCAAGGGTTTTTCTTAATTTTTAACATTGTAGAATAATAGTGAAGACATCAAAACTATGAAATAACACATATGGAATCGTGTAGTAACCAGAAAACTGTTAAACAAATCAAAAATATATTTTATATTTGAAATTCTTCAAATAGCCACCCTTTGCCTTGATGACAGCTTTGAATAGGAGCAACTTTTTTGGTTACTACATGATTCCATATGTGTTAGTTCATAGTTTTGATGTCTTCACTATTATTCTACAATGTAGAAAATAGTAAAAATAAAGAAAAACCCTGGAATGAGTAGGTGTGTCCAAACTGTTGACTGGTACTGTATGTACACACAGAACAAAAATATAAATACAACATGCAACAATTTAATTCATATATGGAAATCAGTCAATTGAATAAATTAAATTAGGCCCTAATCTATGGGTTTTACATGACTGGGAATACAGATATGCATCTGTTGGTCACAGATACCTTTTTTTAAAAAGGTAGGGGCTTGATCAGAAAACCAGTCAGTATCTGGTGTGACCACCATTTGCCTCATGCAGCGCAACATCTCCTTCGCATAGGAACATGCTGTCGTACACTCCGATCCAGAGCATCCCAAACATGCTCAGTGGGTGACATGTCTGGTGGTTATGCAGGCCATGGAAGAACTGGGACATATTCAGCTTCCAGGAATTGTGTACAGATCATTGCGACATGGGGCCGTACATTATCATGCTGAAACATGAGGTGATGGTGGTGGATGAATGGCACAACAGTGGGCTTCAGGATCTCGTCATGGTATCTCTGTGCATTCAAATTGCCCTTGATAAAATGCAATTGTGTTCGTTGTCCGTAGCTTATGCCTGCCCATACCATAACCCCACCGCCACCATGGGGCACTCTGTTCACAACGTTGACATCAGCAAACCGCTCACCCACACGACGCTGTCTGCCATCTGCCCGGTACAGTTGAAACCGGGATTAATCTGTGAAGAGCACACTTCTCCAGCGTGCCAGTGGCCATCGAAGGTGAGCATTTGCCCACTGAAGTCGGTTACGACGCCGAACTGCAGTCAGGTCAAGACCCTGGTGAGGACGACGAGCATGCAGATAAGCTTCCCTGAGACAGTTTCTGACAGTTTGTGCAGAGATTCTTCGGTTGTGCAAATCCACAGTTTCATCAGCTGTCCAGGTGGCTGGTCTCAGACGAACCCGCAGGTGAAGAAGCCGGATGTGGAGGTCCTGGGCTGGCGTGGTTACACGCGGTTGTGAGGCCGGTTGAACGTACTGCCAAATTCTCTAAAACGCAGTTGGAAGCGGCTTATGGTAGAGAAATGAACATTACATTCTCTAGCAACAGCTCTGGTGGACATTCCTGCAGTCAGCATGCCAATTGAACGCTCCCTCAAAACTTGAGACATCTGTGGCATTGTGTTGTGTGACAAAACTGCACATTTTAGAGTGGCCTTTTATTGTCCCCAGCACAAGGTGCACCTGTGTAATGATCATGCTGTTTAATCAGCTTCTTGATATGCCACGCCTTTCAGATGGATGGATTATCTTGGCAAAGGAGAAATGCTCACTAACAGGGATGTAAACATATTTCTGCACAACATTTTAGAGAAATAAGCTTTTTGTGCGTATGGAACATCTCTGGGATCTTTTATTTCAGCTCATGAAACATGGGACCAACCCTTTACATGTTGCGTTTATATTTATGTCAACACGATACAGTAACACTATAACACTAATTGGGATGGTACCTTCAGGTTCATCAGGAGCTGTTCCAGCATTAATAATGGCTCAGAGAGGAGAGGGAAGTAGTCCTGTCTGGCACTAGGGGGGAGGGTGAGGAGGACCTAGAGGGGGAGAGAGAGAGGAGAGGAGAGGGGGAGGGGAGGGGGAGGGAGGGGAGGGGAGGGAGGGAGGGAGGGAGAGGGAGAGGGAGAGGGAGAGGGAGAGGGAGAGGGAGAGGGAGAGGGAGAGGGAGAGGAGAGGAGAGGAGAGGAGAGGAGAGGAGAGGAGGAGAGGAGAGGAGAGGAGAGGAGAGGAGAGGAGAGGGAGAGGAGAGGAGAGGAGAGGAGAGGAGAGGAGAGGAGAGGAGAGAGGAGAGGAGAGGAGAGGAGAGGAGAGGAGAGGAGAGGAGAGAGAGGAGAGGAGAGGAGAGGAGAGGGAGAGGGAGAGGAGAGGAGGGAGAGGGAGAGAGGAGAGGAGAGGAGAGGGAGAGAGAGGAGAGGAGAGAGAGAGAGGGGAGAGAGAGAGAGGAGAGAGGGAGAGAGGAGAGGGAGAGGGAGAGAGGAGAGGGAGAGGGAGAGGGAGAGGAGAGGGAGAGGAGAGGGAGAGGGAGAGGAGGGAGAGGGAGAGAGGAGAGGAGAGGAGAGGGAGAGGGAGAGGAGAGAGAGAGAGGGAGAGGGAGAGGAGAGGAGAGGAGAGAGAGAGGGAGAGGAGAGGAGAGGAGAGGAGAGGAGAGGAGAGGAGAGGAGAGGAGAGGAGAGGAAGAGGGAGAGAGGGGAGAGGAGAGGAGAGGAAGAGGGAGAGAGGAGAGAGAGAGGGAGAGGGAGAGGGAGAGGGAGAGGGGAGGAGAGGAGAAAAAAAAAAGCTTTTGACTCAATTTGGCATGAGAATTGATGGAAAGTGGGGTTGGGGGAAAAACATACGACATTATAAAATCCATGTACACAAACAACAAGTGTGCGGTTAAAATTGGCAAAAAACACATTTCTTTCCACAGGGGCGTGGGGTGAGACAGGGATGCAGCTTAAGCCCCACCCCCTTCAACATATATATCACCGAGGGCACTAGAACAGTCTGCAGCACCCGGCCTCACCCTACTAGAATCTGAAGTCAAATGTCGATCTGGTGTTTCTGTCCCCAACCAAGGAAGGCCTACAGAAGAACCTAGATCTTCTGCACAGATTCTGTCAGGACCACAAATACAAATTCCATCTAGACACCGTTGCCCTAGAGCACACAAAAAACTATACATATGTCGGCCTAAACATCAGCGCCACAGGTAACTTCCACAAAGCTGTGAACGATCTGAGAGACAAGGCAAGAAGGGCCTTCTATGCCATCAAAAGGAACATAAAATTCGACATACCAATTAGGATCTGGCTAAAAATACTTGAATCAGTTATAGAACCCATTGCCCTTTATGGTTGTGAGGTCTGGGGTCCGCTCACCAACCAAGAATTCACAAAATGGGACAAACACCAAATTGAGACTCTGCATGCAGAATTCTGCAAAAATATCGTCAGTGTACATTTTACATTTTTGCATTTTAGTCATTTAGCAGACGCTCTTATCCAGAGCGACTTACAGTTAGTGAGAATTATATATATATATATTATTTTTCATACTGGCCCACCGTGGGAATCGAACTCACAACCCTGCCGTTGCAAACGCCATGCTCTACCAACTGAGCTACATCCCTCACCTACATAGAGATGAACTTGGAGAAGAGTCCCCTAAGCAAGCTGGTCCTGGGGCTCTGTTCACAAACACAAACAGAGCCCCAGGATAGCAACACAATTAGACCCAACCAAATCATGAGAAAACAAAAAAGATAATTACTTGACATATTGGAAAGAATTAACAAAATCAAAGAGCAAACTAGAATGCTATTTGGCCCTAAACAAAGAGTACACCGTGGCAGAATACCTGACCACTGTGACTGACTCAAACTTAAGGAAAGCTTTGACTATGTACAGACTTAGTGAGCATAGCCTTGCTATTGAGAAAGGCCGCCGTAGGCAGACCTGGCTCTCAAGAGAAGACAGGCTATGTGCACACTGCCCACAAAATGAGGTGGAAACTGAGCTGCACTTCCTAACCTCCTGCCAAATGTATGACCATATTAGAGACACATATTTCCCTCAGATTACACAGACCCACAAAGAATTCTAAAACAAATCCAATTTTGATAAACTCCCATATCTACTGGGAGAAATACCACAGTGTGCCATCACAGCTGCAAGATTTGTGACCTGTTGCCACAAGAAAAGGGCAACCAGTGAAGAACAAACACCATTGTAAATACAACCCATATTTATGTTTATTTATTTTCCCATTTGTACTTTAACTATTTGCACATCGTTACAACACTGTATATAGACATAATATGACATTTGAAATGTCTTTATTCTTTTGGAACTTCTGAGTGTAATGTTTACTGTTCATATTTATTGTTATCTACTTCACTTGCTTTGGCAATGTTAACATACGTTTCCCATGCCAATAAAAGCCCTTAAATTGAAATTGAATTGCAAGAGGAGAGTTAGAGGAGAGTAGAGGGGTTCATTTAAAACACTATCTGGTGGTCTGTGTGTTCCTCACCTACAGCACACAGACCTACCAGTGTCGGGTTCAAATCCAACCCACTGCCTTGGTGACACACGTATCGTCCCTGCTCTCCCATCTTCCCTGCTCTCCATTGTCCAATAAAAACACACAAAATACATTTACATTTTAGTCATTTAGCAGACGCTTTGGGATTCGAACCAGCGACCTTTCAGTTACTGGTCCAACGCTCTTAACCGCTAGGCTACCTATCAACACTAGAGCTCACAGATACAATAAAGGTAATTGAATCAGCTGACCTTGGATCCCAGGTGAAGGTCGTTGATGTGGCGTCGGCGGGCGGGGGACACTTGGCTCTGGAAGTGCAGAGTGAGGTAGTTAGCCAGGAAGTGGCAGGCAGCCAATCCGGGCCGGCGGTCCAGAGCGCGCTCACACACCTCTAGACCCAAGGTTAAGTCTGAAAGGCCCTCCAGCAGCTGCACCAATCACAGTGAAGAGAGTCAATGAGACACAAAGTCTATGACATAGACAGATGGGCCACATCTCAATAGTAGAAACAACCAGACAGATGGGCCACATCTCAATAGTATGAACAACCAGACAGATGGGCCACATCTCAATAGTATAAACAACTAGACAGATGGGCCACATCTCAATAGTATGAACAACCAGACAGATGGGCCACATCTCAATAGTAGAAACAGAGGAGAGGAAGGAGAAGAAACGGAGGAGAGGAAGGAGAAGAAACGGAGGAGAGGAAGGAGAAGAAACGGAGGAGAGGAAGGAGAAGAAACGGAGGAGAGGAAGGAGTAGAAACGGAGGAGAGGAAGGAGAAGAAACGGAGGAGAGGAAGGAGTAGAAACGGAGGAGAGGAAGGAGTAGAAACGGAGGAGAGGAAGGAGTAGAAACGGAGGAGAGGAAGGAGTAGAAACGGAGGAGAGGAAGGAGTAGAAAACGGAGGAGAGGAAGGAGTAGAAACGGAGGAGAGGAAGGAGAAGAAACGGAGGAGAGGAAGGAGTAGAAACGGAGGAGAGGAAGGAGTAGAAACGGAGGAGAGGAAGGAGTAGAAACGGAGGAGAGGAAGGAGTAGAAACGGAGGAGAGGAAGGAGTAGAAACGGAGGAGAGGAAGGAGTAGAAACGGAGGAGAGGAAGGAGAAGAAACGGAGGAGAGGAAGGAGAAGAAACGGAGGAGAGGAAGGAGTAGAAACGGAGGAGAAGAAACGGAGGAGAGGAAGGAGTACAAACGGAGGAGAGGAAGGAGTAGAAACGGAGGAGAGGAAGGAGTAGAAACGGAGGAGAGGAAGGAGTAGAAACGGAGGAGAGGAAGGAGTAGAAACGGAGGAGAGGAAGGAGTAGAAACGGAGGAGAGGAAGGAGTAGAAACGGAGGAGAGGAAGGAGTAGAAACGGAGGAGAGGAAGGAGAAGAAACGGAGGAGAGGAAGGAGAAGAAACAGAGGAGAGGAAGGAGTAGAAACGGAGGAGAGGAAGGAGAAGAAACGGAGGAGAGGAAGGAGAAGAAACGGAGGAGAGGAAGGAGTAGAAACGGAGGAGAGGAAGGAGAAGAAACGGAGGAGAGGAAGGAGTACAAACGGAGGAGAGGAAGGAGTAGAAACGGAGGAGAGGAAGGAGAAGAAACGGAGGAGAGGAAGGAGTACAAACGGAGGAGAGGAAGGAGTAGAAACGGAGGAGAGGAAGGAGTAGAAACGGAGGAGAGGAAGGAGTAGAAATTGAGGAGAGGAAGGAGTAGAAACGGAGGAGAGGAAGGAGTAGAAACGGAGGAGAGGAAGGAGTAGAAACGGAGGAGAGAAAGGAGAAGAAACGGAGGAGAGGAAGGAGAAGAAACAGAGGAGAGGAAGGAGAAGAAACGGAGGAGAGGAAGGAGAAGATACGGAGGAAGCCAGTTTAGACTGATTGCGATGCAGATGAAAGCCCACCTGGAAAGCGTTGTCAGTCTGTCCCTTCTCCAGCAGGTGTAGCAGGTGTTCAGTCTGCAGCTGTAGTCTGAGGTGGTCTGAGACAGAGTACAGCACCACCCACTCTGCACATAGAGAAAACTCCTGCCAGAGAGATGATGAGGGGACACATCAATGACAGCAAGGGAAGCATCTTCTGATCCTTTTAATCCTTCCTGTCTATGGGGTTCTACATCTTAGACTATGGTCAGCGCTTCCTGCCTATGGGGTTCTACATCTTAGACTATGGTCAGCGCTTCCTGTCTATGGGGTTCTATATCTTAGACTACGGTCAGCGCTTCCTGCCTATGGGGTTCTACATCTTAGACTACGGTCAGCGCTTCCTGTCTATGGGGTTCTATATCTTAAGACTACGGTCAGCGCTTCCTGCCTATGGGGTTCTACATCTTAGACTATGGTCAGCGCTTCCTGTCTATGGGGTTCTATATCTTAGACTACGGTCAGCGCTTCCTGCCTATGGGGTTCTACATCTTAGACTACGGTCAGCGCTTCCTGTCTATGGGGTTCTATATCTTAGACTACAGTCAGCGCTTCCTGCCAAGTTTGGGAAGGCACAAGGTGATGGAGTGGATTTTTACATTCCAGTCCAGAGGTATTCCGTCCGCTATTTATTCTCATCTTCCAATGGTTAAAGCAGAAAGATCTTTCTATGGTTAAAGCAGAAAGATCTTTCTATGGTTAAAGCAGAAAGATCTTTCTATGGTTAAAGCATGGGTAAATATTTGGATGTCGATGAAGAGGATATTGGTTGGGAGAATGTCTGGGAGAATATATTTCACTCAAAGAACCCAAACCATCAGTTAATTCATTTTAAACTGTGTCATAGATCGTAGTGGACACCACTTGTAAGATTCCATGCAAAACAGGCTCAAAGCCCATACTGTGACCTATGTAACCTCAATACACTTGGCACATACAAACATATGATATGGGATTGTCCTGAGGTTTATGAGTTTGAGGAAAGTGTCGTATATATTCTCTCTGACATTATTGATAAAACTGTACCCCTTGAACCAATTATGCTGTTGCTTAACGATGAAACAGGTGTGCAGCCGAATGAGAAACAGCGAAACGTTTGGCTGGCTGGGTTGACTGCTGCCCAAAAAAAAACGTGCTGTTCAGCGCTGGTTGCCACCACATGACCTTCACATAAGGAAATGGCTAGCATACTTTCAGGACGTAATGATGCGTGTTATCCACTGCCCATATGAATAAAGCCCAGTCCTAGCACTCTGGGAACATGGAACGCAGCCGCCTCAGAAAGCTCTAAACTGTTGGATGTGATGTAAAATGCTTACTTGGTGTTTTGATGTGTATATTCTAGTGTAGTGCGTGTTGTTTATTTTAATTTGATAAAAACTTTTTTGGGGGGGTTGGGGGACAGGGTGGGAAGTGTAATTGTATATTCATGATTGTAGAGCCCTTGAGACCCAATAAAAAACAATTGTTCACCAAAAAATAAATAAAGGTGCAATAAAAGCGTTATAAATTCCTCTAAAACAATATACATGGTCTTTTCCAATCCTAAACATTCTGAAAACCATGTCATTACTACCTTGGAAGGACGTAAGTCAAGACGTACAAATATCTGGGAGTTTGGGTGGAGGAGAAGCTGAGCTTCACTAAATCATGTTGAGAACCTGGTAAAGAAGATCAAGTTGAGAACAGGTTTTTATTACCGGCAATAAGGCAGAAAACAGCTGGTCCTCTGTAGCTCAGCTGGTAGAGCACGGCGCTTGTAACGCCAGGGTAGTGGGTTCGATCCCCGGGACCACCCATACGTAAAAATGTATGCACACATGACTAAGTCGCTTTGGATAAAAGCGTCTGCTAAATGGCATATTATTATTATTATAATACATTCCTGTCTGTCTTGGACTACAGTGATGTCATTTATAGTCAGAACTCAAGCCCTGAAGGCCTTGATTCAGTACGATGCAGCTCTTCGGTATATTACCAACCAAAAGCATCTGACACACCACTGTGACCTCTATAGTGGTGGCTGGTCTTCACACCACTGTGACCTCTATAGTGGTGTTGACTGGTCTTCACACCACTGTGACCTCTATAGTGGTGGCTGGTCTTCACACCACTGTGACCTCTATAGTGGTGGTGGCTGGTCTTCACACCACTGTGACCTCTATAGTGGTGGTGGCTGGTCTTCACACCACTGTGACCTCTATAGTGGTGGCTGGTCTTCACACCACTGTGACCTCTATAGTGGTGGTGGCTGGTCTTCACACCACTGTGACCTCTATAGTGGTGGCTGGTCTTCACACCACTGTGACCTCTATAGTGGTGGTGGCTGGTCTTCACACCACTGTGACCTCTATAGTGGTGGTGGCTGGTCTTCACACCACTGTGACCTCTATAGTGGTGGTGGCTGGTCTTCACACCACTGTGACCTCTATAGTGGTGGCTGGTCTTCACACCACTGTGACCTCTATAGTGGTGGCTGGTCTTCACACCACTGTGACCTCTATAGTGGTGGCTGGTCTTCACACCACTGTGACCTCTATAGTGGTGGTGGCTGGTCTTCACACCACTGTGACCTCTATAGTGGTGGTGGCTGGTCTTCACACCACTGTGACCTCTATAGTGGTGGTGGCTGGTCTTCACACCACTGTGACCTCTATAGTGGTGGCTGGTCTTCACACCACTGTGACCTCTATAGTGGTGGCTGGTCTTCACACCACTGTGACCTCTATAGTGGTGGTGGCTGGTCTTCACACCACTGTGACCTCTATAGTGGTGGTGGCTGGTCTTCACACCACTGTGACCTCTATAGTGGTGGCTGGTCTTCACACCACTGTGACCTCTATAGTGGTGTTGACTGGTCTTCGTTGACTCTACGTAGGCTTAAACATTGGCATACAAGGATCTATAAAGCCATTTTGGGAAAACTGCCACTTTATCTCTATTGTTCTTTGATAAGGTTAGAAAATAAATAAGAGTTATGGTCCTACTTACTTTTAACGGTTCCTAAAATCAGAACGGATCATTGGCAAATAGTGTTTTAGTTACTCAGCTCTTTGGTCTTGGAATTCTCTCCAGACCAGCTTGAAACTCCAGGATCTTGTTTCCTTGGAGGAGTTTAAAATGTTGGTTGACTCGCATGTTAGTGAGGAATGTGATTGCGGTGGTACATATGATAGATTTTTTTTTAAATCTATGACACTTGTAGGTTTTTGTAATTGAAATGTATGTGTCTACGTCAAAACATAAAATGTTTTAAGGTGTGTCTATGTCTGTAAGTTGTTGATACAGTATGTTTGATATTTGTCTCAAACATTGTTCACCCCTGCTGCTGTCTTGGTTGGACCAAGTCTCTCTTGAAAAATAGATAACCTGGATAAATACAAAATAGACTATTCATAGCACAGTGCTGAGACTCACCCTGGCTTCCAACATCCTAGAAAACATGGACTCAGGGTCTCTCCTGGACTCTGTCCTCAGCTCCTGCCAGGTCACCCACGGCAACGCAGGCTGCAGGTTCAACATCTAGGATGACCCAGAAAAAAAAGTTATGTTAATGTTTTGAACAGTTAATGTTTGTTTTTTAAGGAGTGAGGCAGTCCCACTCCTTGCATATATATATATTTTTTTGTGGATAGACACCGTGAGAGAAAGACAGGAAATATGGCAGAAAAGTTTGTGCCAGAAGGGTGTGGGGTGGAATCAAACTCCTGCTGGCATGGTATATGTGTGCGCTGATGACAGTCTGCACTTTAACCTCATAGTCATTGTATCATTTCAAATCCAAAGTGCTGGAGTACAGAGCCAAAACAACAACAAGTGTGTCACTGTCCCAATACTTTGGAGCTCGCTGTAGATGGTCATTTCACATGAAGTAAAATTGTGTGTCTTTCCTCAGCTCTTTACAAATGATTTTTTGTGGTAGTGGAAGAAGTGTTCAGATTTCAGATTTAAAGAGCAGAGAAGTAGACAAAGATTTCCTACGCTCTAAGTTTTGGGGAAAGTGGTCATAAATGGGAGTTGTTACATTTTTCCCCAGATGAAAATGTAGTTGATGCGGTTACTAAAACAGCTGCACCTCTAGATTGGTAGAAGAAATTGTTCTGATTTAAGATTTGAATAGCAGAGAAGTAGACCAACATTTCATACCCTAAGTTGTTGTGAAAAAAATAAAATGTAAGTAGCTGATTTGTGTCAAAACGTTGCATTGTTGCATGTCGTGGTGTCACAATGGAACCTTTAAAATGTTGAAGAAATCCCATGAAAGTGGATGATGTTGGAATAAGTTTAATCGTTTCAAACAGTTGTATGGAAGCAACTTAATCCAAATCAGTCTGCACGTTTTAGTTCAAATTGCGTAGTTTTTTTTTTTATAGCTTAAACGGTGCAAGAGGAGTAGCGTTGTAAACTATAATAATAACTAGATGGTATTTTCACATTAGGTAAAATTGTGGGACTTGCTTTAGCTCTTTACAAAATTATTTTTGTGGTAGCGGAAGAAGTGTTCTGATTTTAGATTTGAAAAGCAGTAGAATAAGACTTCATACACACAAAGTTTTTGTGGTCAAATGTTCTGTTGTTTTTAAAGGGATACTTCAGGATTTTGGCAATAAAGCCCCTTTATCTACTTCCCCAGAGTCAGATGAACTCGTGGAGACCATTTTTATGTCTCTGCGTGCAGTTTGAAGTTCATTGCCAAAAACCCCAAGTATCACTTTAAAGCTTTAGATAAAATGTAGTTGATGCAGTTAAACTAGCTGGATGAATACCATCTACACCTCCTAGCTTAGAACTGTGAAGTAAAACGTTTAATCTAGTTATCCGTATGCCTGCATTGCCATTGACTTGACTGGCATTAGGTTGAGTGGATGCCCAGGGCAGGGCCAACACACCTCTTTGTTGTTCATACAGTGCATTCGGAAAGTATTCAGAGCCCTTGACTTTTTCCAAATTTTGTTAGGTTACAGACTTTTTCTAAAAATTGATTAAATTTGGGTTTTTTCTCATCAATCTACACACAATACCCCATAATGACAAAGCAAAAACAGGTTTAGAAATGTTTGCAAAAAAAACAACAAAAAAACATAAACATCACATTGACCTAAGTATTCAGACCATTTACTCAGTACTTGGTTGAAGCACCTTTGGCAGCGATTACAGCATCGAGTCTTCTTGGGTATGACGCTACAAGCTTGGCACACCTGTATTTGGGGAGTTTCTTCCATTCCTCTCTGCAGATCCTCTCAAGCTCTGTCAGGTTGGATGGGGAGCGTTGCTGCACAGCTATTTTCAGGTCTCTCCAGAGATGTTTGATCGGGTTCAAGTCCGAGCTCTGGCTGGGCCACTCAAGGACATTCAGAGACTTGTCCCGAAGCCACTCCTGCGTTGTCTTGGCTGTGTGCTTAGGGTCATTATCCTGTTGGAAGATTAACCTTAGCCCCAGTCTGAGGTCCTGAGCGCTCTGGAGCAGGTTTTCATCAAGGATCTCTCTGTACTTTGCTCCGTTCACCTTTGCCCTCGACCCTGACTAGTTTCCCAGTCCCTGCCGCTGAAAAACATCCCCACAGCATGATGCTGCCACCACCATGCTTCACCGTAGGGATGGTGCCAGGTTTCCTTCAGACGTGACGCTTGGCATTCAGGCCAAAGAGTTCAATCTTGGTTCCATCAGACCAGAGAATCTTGTTTCTCATGGTCTGAGAGTCCTTTAGGTGCCTTTTGGCAAACTCCAAGTGGGCTGTCATGTGCCTTTTACTGAGGAGTGGCTTCCGTCAGGCCACTCTACCATAAAGGCCTGATTGGTGGAGTGCTGCAGAGATGATTGTCCTTCTGGAAGGTTCTCCCATCTCCACAGATGAACTCTGGAGCTCTGTCAGAGTGACCATCGGGTTCTTGGTCACCTCCCTGACCAAGGCCCTTCTCCCCAACTGGCCCATCTGTCTGGTTGTTCATACTATTGAGATGTGGCCCATCTGTCTGGTTGTTCATACTATTGAGATGTGGCCCATCTGTCTGGTTGTTCATACTATTGAGATGTGGCCCATCTGTCTGGTTGTTATACTATTGAGATGTGGCCCATCTGTCTGGTTGTTCATACTATTGAGATATGGCCCATCTGTCTGGTTGTTCATACTATTGAGATGTGGCCCATCTGTCTGGTTGTTCATACTATTGAGATGTGGCCCATCTGTCTGGTTGTTCATACTATTGTGGGACTTACATCTAGAGTCCTCCATGGGCATGACATTTTAGCGCCAGCCCTACCCATGCCAGCGACATTCAAGCCCTAACCTACCCAGGCCCGATTGCTTAACCCGAAATTGGAAATACAGTAACTTCCTCCGTTAGTATCCATAGCTGATTGTCTCCGCCTGTCCCTCGCTCCCTGCAATGCCCCATGCGCTCCTCTGCATGCGACAAAAGCTCCAGTTGGGTTGCTCAATGACGAGACCCGAGATTAGCGGTTAGCTGACGTTAGCTAGCTACTTTGTCACTCTAAACACCAAGGGTAGGCAACAAAATTCAGCCGCGGGCCACTTTTTGTTGGAGCGGATGGTTTGGGGGGGGCCAGAACATAATGTGCAAATTGACCACATTTAAGACCCAAAATAGATTGTACTGGCCCACTCTTCTATGCAGAACTGCTTTAACTCAGAAGTTGGTCGCAAGTCCCATTAATAATATTTACTTTGCTGTCGCAAGTCTCACTAATAAAGTCCGAAATAAGTGCTACATTATTTGTTTGGCTGCTTTTTGTGCGGCTGATTATTTGTGTGGCTGCTTTCGCAAGCATCGATTGGCTTCAAATAACATTAGCACATCTATAAAGTCCCTAGTAACTGATTGATCACTCTGGTCACCCATTGATATGCATGTGCTCCCTGCGGGAATTAAGCCCACGACCTTGGCACTTTTACCAACTGAGCTACATCATGTTTACAGAGCCTGTAATCAATACATGAGGATTACCCATTGATAACATTATTATATCTAGAGTGTCTCTAATATTTACCCATCCGTAGATGTCCAGTTGCCGTTTCAATTGTCAAATAACATTTATCTAAATCGGCTTCAAATAACATGATCATAAAGTATGTAATAACTCTGATGAATGACTCCGGTTACCCGTTGATAGATGTCCAGCTCCCGCTTCATGAGCTCCAGCTCCCCCCTGAGAGAGGCCTCCATGTGGGGGTTGTTGAGGCAGAACTCCAGCAGCTCCAGAGAGGATCCCAGGGGCCAGCGCTCCAGGACCTGTAGGGCAACACGGGCCCTCAGACACGGGTCCTGTACTCTGAACAACTGGCCTATGCTGTCTTCACCATCTGGAGGGAGGGAAGAACAAATCAGGGATTGTGTCAGGAAGTCAAAATATTGACTAGATTGGCACCAGGAAGTAAAAATATTGACTAGATTGGCACCAGGAAGTAAAAATATTGACTAGATTTGCACCAGGAAGTAAAAATATTGACTAGATTGGCACCAGGAATGAAAAAAATATCAACAATATCATATCTCCAAAATGTCAACACAGCAGATATAAAAAAAAAAAATCACCAAACAGACACAACATAAACAATGTGACTTTGTTCAAGCAGAGCCGTGGCAACGTCCCAAATGCCACTCTTTTCCTTTTATAGTGCACTACTTTTGAACAGAATCCTATTGGGCGCTGGTCAAAAGGAGTGTACTATATAGGGAATAGGGTGTATTTGGGACATAGCCTATGTTTCTACCCCAACCCCACCCTCGCTCTGAAAAGCAATTAGGGTAAGGCCTTGCTCAGGGCACATCGACAGGTTTTTCACCTAGTGACTCGGGGATTGCAGTCACAACGCTTTAATAGCATCAGCTACTGCCGATCTGATGTGTCAGTTTAGCATTTTTTCCCCCCCACTAATGGTTAAAGTTAGGATTGGGAGAGAGGAAGCTCATCCTAGATCTGTACGGAGCGATGAACCCAGCACTCACCCCCCAGCGCAGCCCAGGCCAGTAGCCTGTCTCGGAGCACCCCCTCCTGGCTGCTGCCTTGTCCATAGAGCTCCAGCAGGCTCAGAGCCCTGCCCAGGTCCCGAGAGGCCAGGGCCTGCTGGAAGGCTTCCATAGCCACAGCCTGGGCAGGTGTCCCCTGAGGGCCCGAAAGGAGAAGAGACACCAGGGGTTTACCACAGAGGGCTGCCCCAAGACATACAGCGCCTACACACACACACACACACACACACACACACACACACACACACACACACACACACACACACACACACACACACACACACACACACACACACACACACACACACACACACACACACACACACACACACACACACACACACACACACAAAGAGAGAAAGGAAAACATTTATTGTTATTCTTATTAATATTGCTGTGAATTGTAATCCCATTTCCACTACTACTATTATTATCGATGTCTTATTGCTGTTGGTCCCACCATTTATATGTATACTTTGACAATGTACGTCATTTAACTTGTCGTGTCAATAAAAGTCTACTGACTTGAGAGAGAGTGAGAGCTGGATTTGGCAAAGTGGGTGGGGTTATATCCTGCCTGGTTGGCCCTGTCCGGGGGTATCGTCGGACAGGGCCACAGTGTCAGATCCTCAAAAAGTTCTACAGCTGCACCATCGAGAGCATCCTGACTGATTGCGTCACCGCCTGGTATGGCAACTGCTTGGCCTCCGACAGCAAGGCGCTACAGACGGTAGTGCGTACGGCCCAGTACATCACTTCCTGCCATCCAGGACCTCTATACCAGGCGGTGTCAGAGGAAGGCCCTAGAAATTGTCAAAGACTCCAGCCACCCTAGTCACTGTTCTCTCTGCTACTGCACGGCAAGCGGTACCGGAGTGCCAAGTCTATGTGCAAAAGGCTTCTTAACAGCTTCTACCCCCTAGCCATAAGACTCCTGAACAGCTAATGATGGCTACTCGAACTATATGCATTGTAAATAAAGTTGGATTCAATTGTTTTATTGAACCATTATTTAAAAGTGGAACTGACAGCATTTTAGCAACATGAAATCTTATTAAAATCTGTTCATATACACCACCTCCTGGAAGAATATGACACTTTTTAAAAACATTTTCTGACAAGCGAGCACTTATATATGGTCATTTTTACATTTTCATAAATTCTTAGATTGTTTGGGAATTACGTATGCTAAGGCATTTGTGAAAATTCTACAGCAATATAGAGTGGGAAAGCGGCCGTGCGTTTGCATATAGGGCTACTGTAGCTCTGATTGGCTGCGGACAATTAATAGACAGGAAATAAAACCTAATAAAAACATCTGTCTCATCCAGGACCTCTACGCAGACCGGTGCGCCGTAGCCAATCAGAGCTACAGTAGCCCTATATGCAAACAAGCCATTTGCCACACAGGCCTGACATCATTCACTTTGAACTGGACTGTGTGTTTACAGGCAGTTACAACAGCGTGACTTTAGATCATTAGAACGCATTCGCCAAAAGCCACAAAATACACCTGAATGGATTTCTGCAAATACCACGGGAGTCCTCTTACATTTGGGAACTTTACAGTCCTATTGATCAAACAACCATGAAAAGGTAGGCTCAGTGTGGCACATCAACAACAACAAGATCAACAACTAATGCTAGCCAGAGTAAGATGAGCTAAAATCAAACGAAAGAACATTAGATAAACCCTCTCTAACTTTTTCAGCTAGTTGGCCGTCAAAATTGCACAGATAAACGATGGGGAATTGTAGCCTCGTCCTCCTTCTGCAGCTTGCCTGCCAGTGCATGCTGGTCCCAACCAAGCACCCAAGCTAACTGGGTAAAGTTGGCTAGCTTACTAGCTAGCTACTTCCAGACACAAATGAGAGAACACCTCACTCTGACCATTTTACTCGCTGTAGCAGAGCTGGTTAGGCTGTTTACATGTGATCTAGAGCGTTCTTGGCTAACTATTACTTTTTTCGTCTACGTTTACTGACACCGGCCATATTCAGCGGGTGTTGCACATTCCTAAATTCATCAGTTGTTCTGCGCTCTGGCACACTCAGACGAGAGTGCTCTGAAATCGGAGTAGATAGCCAGAGTGAATTTGCGAACTCAAGAGATATGCTAACTGGATAACAGTCGTTCATGTTCTTGCTAGCTAACCAAATGACACCTGCATCTCTAGCGGTGTATAGCCACCAAAAAACAATAAGGGAAAAAGCCAGTCACTCACCCACCCACTCCTCCAATGACATGACATCCTCCTAGCTAACGATAGGCTCTATATTTTTAGCTTGCTACATAAATAGACACGCTAGCCTATTAGCCACGTTATGACTGAATTGTGATCGTTGCCTTTGCTATGATTGTATTGACATTCCCAGCCTTAGTTACAGTCGTCCGTTTTTGTCCAAAATATTGAGTAATTGAAAATGAAACAGCGCATCCCGAATGGAGGCAGCAAACAATGTACCAGGCCAGCTGTGATTTACAACCTGATAGCAATATGTTTTGGACTACCAAGAAATGTATTGGTGAATTATATGAATCATGCATTGAACCGCATCCATCTATTCTGCCTCAGTGTACATCATGGAATGTTCAGTCAGATATAACCTATTTTTAAAACGTCTTATGAAGTTGGTTTTGTAGCGTAAACTGGGAATTTGATATTTTTGAGTGATAAAATGATTGTCTGTTTCATATCTGCAAAGTAGTTCAAACGCTGTCAGTTCACTTTAAGCAGGGAGTCATGCTGAGACCACAGTCCGTTTAGCAGATGAACCCTGCATGAACACATCAATAAACAACAATTACACTATACATATCTATATACACATCAATTACACAATACATGAAAAGCAAAACACGATCTTACCTCCACCACTGGCTCCCTCCTCCCCAGCCCCCAGCGAAGTACCCAGGACAGGCTGAACCATGGCCCCCAGGTAGGCCCTCAGGATGGGGAAGTCTCTGAGCAGGCTGTCCCCCTCCCTGGAGATCTGCTCCCCGTCGAGCACACACTCTTTACGCCCCCCGCCCCGGAACACCAGCCAACCGGACGGCTGTACCCGGGCAGCGCCTCTTGGACTGGCGCTCAGACAGGCAAGGGTGGCCAGGAGAGGGGAGCTGGATTTGAGGAAGGACAGGGCTGATGGTGTGAGGAGAAAAGAGGAGGAAGAGGAGGAGGAAGCTGGTCGTGAAGGTGAAAGAGAAGAGCTGGACAAGATGAGGACGGGAGGTGTAGTTGCTCGGAGATCCTCCAGCGAGGCTTCGGATTCAGAGCTTGGGGGGTCGGACTGAGGCTCGGTAATGCCCAGCGTTGGCATGTGTTCTTGGGTATGTAGCTGCAGCAGCGCTGCCAGGCTGGCAGTCCTAAACACCCCTTCCCCTGGTACGGTCTGCCCTTGCCCCTGCCCAGCCTCTCCCCCGAGACTAGCTTCCCTCTTTGGTTCGGGGCACCAGTCCCACACAGGCAGAGCCTCACAGCAGCGCTGCACGATCACCTGCTGGACACTCAGACGCAGACCCTCCTGCTGCAACAGAGACAACACTCTAGCGAGAGGGAGGGAGGGTAACAGGGGTAGAGAATAGGATGTTAGTGTAATGGCACACACACACACACACACACACACACACACACACACACACACACACACACACACACACACACACACACACACACACACACACACACACACACACACACACACACACACACACACACACACACACACACACACACACACACACACACACACACACACACACACACACACACACACACACACACACACACACACACGACATAACAATAGGATGTAGAACGAAACGCACTCATTCATATCACAACAGTTAAAAACACGCAAGCTCGTAAGTGCTGAAATTGTTTGAATTCAGTGAGTGAAAGAGCACGAAATTATGACTCGTGATACTGCCTCTCTAAGCCATGGGCTCCCTTAATAAAGGAGGACGGGTATGGTGCTCCCTTGGGTTAATAAAGGAGGACGGGTATGGTGCTCCCTTAGCTTAATAAAGGAGGACGGGTATGGTGCTCCCTTGGCTTAATAAAGGAGGACAGGTATGGTGCTCCCTTAGCTTAATAAAGGAGGACGGGTATGGTGCTCCCTTGGCTTAATAAAGGAGGACAGGTATGGTGCTCCCTTAGCTTAATAAAGGAGGACGGGTATGGTGCTCCCTTGGCTTAATAAAGGAGGACGGGTATGGTGCTCCCTTGGCTTAATAAAGGAGGACGGGTATGGTGCTCCCTTGGCTTAATAAAGGAGGACGGGTATGGTGCTCCCTTAGCTTAATAAAGGAGGACGGGTATGGTGCTCCCTTAGCTTAATAAAGGAGGACGGGTATGGTGCTCCCTTGGCTTAATAAAGGAGGACGGGTATGGTGCTCCCTTAGCTTAATAAAGGAGGACGGGTATGGTGCTCCCTTAGCTTAATAAAGGAGGACGGGTATGGTGCTCCCTTGGGTTAATAAAGGAGGACGGGTATGGTGCTCCCTTGGGTTAATACAGGAGGACAGTATGGTGCTCCCTTGGCTTAATACAGGAGGACGGGTATGGTGCTCCATTGGCTTAATACAGGAGGACGGGGTATGGTGCTCCCTTGGCTTAATAAAGGAGGACGGGTATGGTGCTCCCTTGGCTTAATAAAGGAGGACGGGTATGGTGCTCCATTGGCTTAATAAAGGAGGACGGGTATGGTGCTCCATTGGCTTAATAAAGGAGGACGGGTATGGTGCTCCCATTGGCTTAATACAGGAGGACGGGTATGGTGCTCCCTTGGCTTAATAAAGGAGGACGGGTATGGTGCTCCCTTGGCTTAGTAAAGGAGGACGGGTATGGTGCTCCCATTGGCTTAATACAGGAGGACGGGTATGGTGCTCCCTTGGCTTAATAAAGGAGGACGGGTATGGTGCTCCCTTGGCTTAGTAAAGGAGGACGGGTATGGTGCTCCCTTGGCTTAATAAAGGAGGACGGGTATGGTGCTCCCTTGGCTTAATACAGGAGGACGGGTATGGTGCTCCCTTGGCTTTAATAAAGGAGGACGGGTATGGTGCTCCTACCTATCTGGAGCCACCTGTCGGTCAAACAGCAGGTGAGAGAGCAGCTGAGACGGAGCCTGGAGGAGCACCAGCAGAGGGTTCCCCAACTTCACCTCACTGCATTGGTCTGAGAAGAGAGACAAGAGACTTAATATACACCGAGTTGTACAAAACCTGCTCTTTCCATGACAGACGGACCAGGTTAATCCAGATGAAAGCTATAATAATAATAATATAATAATATAATATGCCATTTAGCAGACGCTTTTATCCAAAGCGACTTACAGTCATGCGTGCATACATTTTTTGTGTATGGGTGGTCCCGGGGATCGAACCCACTACCTTGGCGTTACAAGCGCCGTGCTCTACCAGCTGAGCTACAGAGGATCACTTATTGATGTCACTTGTTAAATCAACTTCAAAAATCAGGTTATAGAATGATTTTTTAAGCCTTGAGACAATTGAGACATGGATTGTGTGTGTGTGCCATTCAGAGGGTGAACACGGGCAAGACAAAATATTTAAGTGCCTATGAACGGGGTATGGTAGTAGGTGCCAGGCGCACCGGTTTGTGTCAAGAACTGCAACGCTGCTGGGGTTTTTCACGCTCATGTGCGTCAAGAATGGTCCACCACCCAAAGGACATCCAGCCAACTTGACACAACCGTGGGAAGCATTGGAGTCAACATGGGCCAGCATCCCTGTGGAATGCATTCGACACCTTGTAGAGTCCATGCCCCGACAAATTGTGGCTGTTCTGAGGGCAAAAGGGGGTGCAACTGAATATTAGGAAGGTGTTCATTCAGTGTATATTCTATTTAAAGGTCACATTCACATGCGGGGAAACAACACCACTGTTCGCCCCCCAGCACCTTTGTTATCGTTTTGTTGTTGAAACAGAGGAGAAACGGAGGAGAAACAGAGGAGAAACGGAGGAGAAACAGAGGAGAAACAGAGGAGAAACAGAGGAGAAGCGGAGGAGAAGCGGAGGAGAAGCGGAGGAGAAGCGGAGGAGAAACGGAGGAGAAACGGAGGAGAAACGGAGGAGAAACGGAGGAGAAACGGAGGAGAAGCGGAGGAGAAGCGGAGGAGAAGCGGAGGAGAAACGGAGGAGAAACGGAGGAGAAACGGAGGAGAAACGGAGGAGAAGCGGAGGAGAAACGGAGGAGAAACGGAGGAGAAGCGGAGGAGAAACGGAGGAGAAACGGAGGAGAAGCGGCGGAGAAACGGAGGAGAAACGGAGGAGAAACGGAGGAGAAACGGAGGAGAAACGGAAGAGAAACGGAGGAGAAACGGAGGAGAAGCGGAGGAGAAGCGGAGGAGAAACGGAGGAGAGTAGAGTAAAATAAAATTATTTCCATATTCTGCTGTTATATCGCGCGTGCAATGATGTCTGAAGAAAAAAAACAGTGTTGGTTGTTTGCAGTAACTTCTTTGTTGTTGTAATATCTCAAAAACGGATGTGCCAGTTTGACCAATTAAGGATTCCAGCTTTAAAAATGTATTTTCATAGCACACACATTTGCAGCTAAACGTTGTATCAGTACCCAAGTACAAACCAGGGTCAAGTTCAGTCCAACACACTGTAGCCAACATTTAGCAAAAATAAAAATACCATCTATGTTCAGGCAGTACCTCAGTTTGAAAAGCGTGACGCCAACACAGAGTGTTTCCATGGAGACCAGTATTCATATAATAACAATATGCCATTTAGCGGAACCTTAAGCGTTTCACCGCACCGTCTATACCAGCTGTAAACTCTGTACGTGATGAATAAAATTAGATTTGTCGCTCATATCCAAAGCATCAAGCGTTTTAGTATTTCAGCAGACACTCTTACCCAAAGTGACCTACAGGAGCAATTACAAGTTAAGTGCATTGCTCAAGGGCACAGACAGATTCTTCACCTAGTCGTCTCGGGGATTCGAACCAACAACCTTTCAGTTACTGTCCCAACGCTCTTAAAATGCTAGTGTCGTGTCGCGTCGGCTGTTGGTGGTTATTGCTGTCAAACAAAGAGTCCGCTTAGGCTGCACCTTGATTATACGTTTTTATTCGTATCACAAGTTTACAGCATAAGTTTACAGACCCGCAGTGTCTGGAGAAGCACCGTCCCAAAATAATCTGAATGCTTCTGACCCCCTCTTTGTCTAGCTCATACTTATAAACAATGGCAGAAAATGGGTTGCTCCCTCTTTCGTCCAATCACCTATCCCCCCTGGGGCGTCACCCTACAACTGCTACATTTGAACTAAGATAAACATCTTTCCTTTGTCCCTCTAGAATAGTCATAATCTTCATACACGACACTAGACTTCCTGCCGCTGCTTGCTTAGCGAGTACCACTTCCTCCCGATTAGGCAAATACCTGGCTCGAACCCGGGACCCCTTAAGAATCTCTACCGATCAAGCCGCTCAAAGGCTAGCGCTTGAGCCGCGCAACAGCAGACACTCATGGCTGAGGAGTAACGTGCTACACGTGCATACATTTTCATATGGGTGGCCCCAGCGGGAATCAAACCCATGATGTTGCAAGCAGCCCACGCTCTACCAACTGACCCACACAGAGGAAAAACACACTCACCTTCAGATCCCAGGCTGCGTACTAACACCGAAGCCAGCGTGTTGACGTAGTCCACAAAGCTCCTCATGTAGTCTGGCCTGCAGGGGGCGCCCTGGGGCTCCAAGGGACACAGCTGGTCTAGGGAACGTAGCAGCTGCTTCATGGAGGAGCGGACCGGGTGGGATTCCAACTCCGACTGTTTCAGACTGGCCTGCTCCACCAGCGCTGCTAAGAGGGCACCACCAGCACGCCCCTCCACTATTAGGGACACAACACATTATGCATTTAGTTATACACTAATATTAGCCCCTTAACCCTAAACACTCAAACCCTTCAGACGGGCCTGCTCTACCGCTTGGAGGGCACCACCACCACGACCCTCCACTATATAATAACATGACCCTCCATTCTAGTACAGTTAAACATGCTTACATTTCAAATAAGAGGTTTACTTGACCACGTAACCTGGGTCCCAAACTGTTCCTGGTCAGGTCAAGGAAAAACTCCCGGCCCCAACGGTAATACACATATACAACGGTGGCGCTGACCTGGCCAGGGTCTGTAACTGACCTGTGGTGCTAACCTGGCCAGGGTCTGTAACTGACCTGTGGTGCTAACCTGGCCAGGGTCTGTAACTGACCTGTGGTGTCTGTAGCGGTGGACAGGGTCTGTAACTGACCTGTGGTGCTAACCTGGCCAGGGTCTTTAACTGACCTGTGGTGTCTGTAGCGGTGGACAGGGTCTGTAACTGACCTGTGGTGTCTGTAGCGGTGGACAGGGTCTGTAACTAACCTGTGGTGTCTGTAGCGGTGGACAGGGTCTGTAACTGACCTGTGGTGTCTGTAGCGGTGGACAGGGTCTGTAACTGACCTGTGGTGTCTGTAGCGGTGGCCAGGGTCTGTAACTGACCTGTGGTGTCTGCAGCGGTGGACAGGGTCTGTAACTGCCCTGTGGTGTCTGTAGCGGTGGCCAGGGTCTGTAACTGACCTGTGGTGTCTGTAGCGGTGGACAGGGTCTGTAACTGACCTGTGGTGTCTGTAGCGGTGGACAGGGTCTGTAACTGACCTGTGGTGTCTGTAGCGGTGGACAGGGTCTGTAACTGACCTGTGGTGTCTGTAGCGGTGGACAGGGTCTGTAACTGACCTGTGGTGTCTGTAGCGGTGGACAGGGTCTGTAACTAACCTGTGGTGTCTGTAGCGGTGGACAGGGTCTGTAACTGACCTGTGGTGTCTGTAGCGGTGGCCAGGGTCTGTAACTGACCTGTGGTGTCTGTAGCGGTGGACAGGGTCTGTAACTGACCTGTGGTGTCTGTAGCGGTGGACAGGGTCTGTAACTAACCTGTGGTGTCTGTAGCGGTGGACAGGGTCTGTAACTGACCTGTGGTGTCTGTAGCGGTGGCCAGGGTCTGTAACTGACCTGTGGTGTCTGTAGCGGTGGACAGGGTCTGTAACTGACCTGTGGTGTCTGTAGCGGTGGACAGGGTCTGTAACTGACCTGTGGTGTCTGTAGCGGTGGACAGGGTCTGTAACTGACCTGTGGTGTCTGTAGCGGTGGACAGGGTCTGTAACTGACCTGTGGTGTCTGTAGCGGTGGACAGGGTCTGTAACTGACCTGTGGTGTCTGTAGCGGTGGACAGGGTCTGCAGGGTGATCTCCAGGTGCTGTGCCAGGCTCAGCCGGGTAGCGATGCCTTCCTCACTCAGCACAGGGTGGCAGCACAGCAACACCTCCTGTATGCAGCAGCCTAATGGACTGGACAAAGCGTTGTCCTCCACAGCGGCTTCTAGAATGAACACAGCAGGGAGAGAGAAACACTGAACATTAACTTTCAACTCTTCAAAATTCAAAATCCAGAACCGTTTTGTATTAACCCCTTACACTCCTGGGAAATGGCCTATATGGAAAGGGCTAAATTGAAATGTTTCTTACAGAAGAAATATGGAAAGCATTACCATGGTTGAATTCAAAGGGAAGAGTTTGGAAATTAAGGGGAAAATTATTAAGACTAAATGTGAGGACAAAAGTTCACCTGACAATACTGAATCCAAATATTACACTGTTGATTTTATGTGAATTTCATACTGAACAAAAATATAAAAAAGTGTTTCATGACCTGAAATAAAAGATCCCAGAAATGTGCAATTCGCAAAAAAATGCTTATTTCTAAAATTAGTTTACATCCCTGTTAGTGATTATTTATCCTTTGCCAAGATAATCCATCCACCTGACAGGTGTGGCATATCAAGAAGCTGATTAAACAGCATGATCATTACACAGGTGCACCTTGTGCTGGGGACAATAAAAATGTCGCAACACCTTGCCAAAGCCTAATTAATAACTTCACCATGCTCAAAGGGATATTCAGCATCTGCTTTTTTTCCCCAATAGGTGCCCTTCTTTGCATTGAAAAACCTCCCTGTTCTTTGTGGTTGAATCTATGCTTGTAATTCACTACTCGATTGAGGGACCTTACAGATAATTGCATGTGTGGGGTGCAGAGATGAGGAAGTAATTCCAAAATAATGTTAAACACTATTATTGCACACAGAGTGAGTCCATGCAACTTATTATGTGACTTGTTAACCACATTTTTACTCCTGAACTTATTTAGGCTTGCCATAACAAAGGGGTTGAATACTTATTGACTCAAAACACTTCAGCTTTTAATTGTAATTTATTTTTCTATAAACCAAATTCCACTTTTACATTATGGGGTATTGTGTGTGTCGTTAAAAAAAATAGCATGTATAGCATGTTACTGTACAGCCACTGAGCTCTGATATCATGTATAGCATGTTACTGTACTGCCACTGAGCTCTGACATCATGTATAGCATGTTACTGTACTGCCACAGATCTCTGACATCATGTATAGCATGTTACTGTACTGCCACAGAGCTCTGACGTCATGTATAGCATGTTACTGTACTGCCACTGATCTCTGACGTCATGTATAGCATGTTACTGTACTGCCACTGAGCTCTGACATCATGTATAGCATGTTACTGTACTGCCACAGAGCTCTGACGTCATGTATAGCATGTTACTGTACTGCCACAGAGCTCTGACGTCATGTATAGCATGTTACTGTACTGCCACTGAGCTCTGACATCATGTATAGCATGTTACTGTACTGCCACAGAGCTCTGACGTCATGTATAGCATGTTACTGTACTGCCACTGAGCTCTGACATCATGTATAGCATGTTACTGTACTGCCACAGAGCTCTGACCTCATGTATAGCATGTTACTGTACTGCCACAGAGCTCTGACATCATGTATAGCATGTTACTGTACTGCCACGGATCTCTGACATGTATAGCATGTTACTGTACTGCCACTGATCTCTGACATCATGTATAGCATGTTACTGTACAGCCACGGATCTCTGACATGTATAGCATGTTACTGTACTGCCACTGATCTCTGACGTCATGTATAGCATGTTACTGTACTGCCACAGAGCTCTGACGTCATGTATAGCATTTTACTGTACTGCCACTGAGCTCTGACGTCATGTATAGCATGTTACTGTACTGCCACAGAGCTCTGACGTCATGTATAGCATGTTACTGTACTGCCACTGATCTCTGACGTCATGTATAGCATGTTACTGTACAGCCACTACGTTACAATGTAGGTGCTTATCAGTGTCCAAATCTGCCATCATGTTACTGTACAGCCACTTTCTGTACTGCCATTTTCAACCCGTATATGGTTACGAGCGTAGAGGGCTCGTGAACAGTAGCATGTAGCAGATGGCACGGAGAGGAATGACAACACTAACAGACTGGTACCCAGGCTATGTGCATATTCAGACCAAGGCCACCTATGTTTTTACATTGTGAGAGCTTGGGTACGTAAGATTTCCAATGTATTCATTACAAGGCAAATAAACATTTTTAATGCAGATGCACTCACCTGTCTTGGTGGGGCCCTTATTGCCACTATGACTAGACGTGTGGCTGAGGATCTTGCTAATCTGTTGGAGCACCGCAGGAAACCCTCGGATACCCTCGGAGTGTTTCACCTTCGGTTCCACCCTCAGTCCTGAGGGACGGTACGGAGAGATACAAGGTTAGAAAGGGATCCACTAGGTCTCCTGAGGGACGGTACGGAGAGATACAAGGTTAGAAAGGGATCCACTAGGTCTCCTGAGGGACGGTACGGAGAGATACAAGGTTAGAAAGGGATCCACTAGGTCTCCTGAGGGACGGTACGGAGAGATACAAGGTTAGAAAGGGATCCACTAGGTCTCCTGAGGGACGGCACGGAGAGATACAAGGTTAGAAAGGGATCCACTAGGTCTCCCTGAGGAACGGTACGGAGAGATACAAGGTTAGAAAGGGATCCACTAGGTCTCCTGAGGAACGGTACGGAGAGATACAAGGTTAGAAAGGGATCCACTAGGTCTCCTGAGGAACGGTACGGAGAGATACAAGGTTAGAAAGGGATCCACTAGGTCTCCTGAGGAACGGTACGGAGAGATTCAAGGTTAGAAAGGGATCCACTAGGTCTCCTGAGGAACGGTACGGAGAGATTCAAGGTTAGAAAGGGATGCACTAAGTCTCCTGAGGAACGGTACAGAGAGATACAAGGTTAGAAAGGGATCCACTAGGTCTCCTGAGAAACGGTACGGAGAGATACAAGGTTAGAAAGGGATCCACTAGGTCTCCTGAGGAACGGTACGGAGAGATACAAGGTTAGAAAGGGATCCACTAGGTCTCCTGAGGAAAGGTACGGAGAGATACAAGGTTAGAAAGGGATCCACTAGGTCTCCTGAGGAACGGTACGGAGAGATACAAGGTTAGAAAGGGATCCACTAGGTCTCCTGAGGGACGGTACGGAGAGATACAAGGTTAGAAAGGGATCCACTAGGTCTCCTGAGGGACGGTACGGAGAGATACAAGGTTAGAAAGGGATCCACTAGGTCTCCTGAGGAACGGTACGGAGAGATACAAGGTTAGAAAGGGATCCACTAGGTCTCCTGAGGGACGGTACGGAGAGATACAAGGTTAGGAAAGGGATCCACTAGGTCTCCTGAGGGACGGTACGGAGAGATACAAGGTTAGAAAGGGATCCACTAGGTCTCCTGAGGGACGGTACGGAGAGATACAAGGTTAGAAAGGGATCCACTAGGTCTCCTGAGGAAAGGGGACAGAGGGGACGTGAGGTTAGGGAGATGGACGTTAGAAAAGGGAGGAACATTTTCTAAACATACAGCCCAACGTTTGTAGAACACCTAAAGTTACATTAATAACTCTAAATTAAGCACACAGAATAGCCGCATGTGGCCACTCCCTCAAATTGTTTGGAGAAAACATCCTTTATTTTATTCAGCTCTGTTCAATTCTATTCTTCATACTATAAAATAATGCCATGGAATTCTAAGCAAATCTTGTCTGCTAAATGAACTAGTGTAGCCCACAGCCATATGGCATAGCCAGATCAAGGCCTAACATAAGGACAACTCAGAGTATGTTATTCTGTTCTTCTGAAATAGACTACATTTTCTTCATATCATGTTTCTTTAGACCTGTCTAAAATAAATAATGGATTTATTGTGATTTATAGGAGTAGGCTATATTACATGGCTTGTAGGCTGTGTGTGGAAGCCAGGAGATGCTAAATGTGTTTATGTTAATTAACAGTAAATTACAGTGAGACCGACAGTTATTTGTTTGACAATCACCGGCTGACGAAATTTCGTGACCACCACAGCCCTAATCCTTCCCCATCCTACCCTATCCCATCCTACCCTATCCCATCCTACCCTACCGCATCCTACCCTATCCCATCCTACCCTACCCCATCCCATCCTACCCTATCCCATCCTACCCTATCCCATCCTACCCTATCCCATCCTACCCTATCCCATCCTACCCTATCCCATCCTACCCTACCCCATCCCATCCCACCCCATCCCATCCTACCCCATCCTACCCTATCCCATCCCACCCCATCCTACCCCATCCCATCCTACCCCACCCCACCCTACCCTTTCCCATCCTACCCTATCCCACCCTACCCCATCCCATCCCACCCCATCCCATCCTACCCTATCCCATCCTACCCTATCCATTACTATCCATCCCACCCCATCCCATCTCACCCCATCCTACCCTATCCCATCATACCCTATCCCATCCCACCCCATCCCATCCTACCCCATCCTACCCTATCCCATCCCACCCCATCCTACCCCATCCCATCCTACCCCACCCCATTCTACCCCATCCCATCCCACCCCATCCCATCCTACCCTATCCCATCCTACCCTATCCCATCATACCCCTATCCCATCCCACCCATCCCATCTCACCCCATCCTACCCTATCCCATCCCACCCCACCCTACCCTTTCCCATCCTACCCTATCCCACCCTACCCCATCCCACCCCATCCCATCCTACCCTATCCCATCCTACCCTATCCCATCCCACCCCATCCCATCTCACCCCATCCCTACCCTATCCCATCCTACCCACCCCATTCTACCCTATCCCATCCCACACCACCCTACCCTATCCCATCCTACCCTATCCCATCCTACCCCACCCCATTCTACCCTATCCCATCCCACCCCCATCCTACCCTATCCCATCCTACCCACCCCATTCTACCTATCCCATCCCACCCCACCCTACCCTATCCCATCCCACCCCATCCTACCCTATCCCATCCTACCCCCACCCCATTCTACCCTATCCCATCCCACCCCACCCACCCTATCCCACCCTACCCCATCCTACCCTATCCCATCCTACCCCACCCCATTCTACCCTATCCCATCCCACCCCACCCTACCCTATCCCACCCTACCCTACCCCCACCCTACCCTATCATACCCCACCCCCACCCTACCCTACCCCACCCCTACCCTACCCTACCCCACCCACCCTACCCTACCCCCACCCCCACCCCTACCCTACCCCACCCCCTACCCTATCCTATCCCATCCCATCATACCCCACCGCATCCTACTCTACCCCACCCTCCCCTCCCACTCCCACTCCACCTACCCCACCCCCTCCCCCTCCCACTCCACCTACCCCACCCCCCACCCCTCCCACTCCACCTACCCCCACCCTCCCCCTCCCACTCCACCTACCCCACCCCCTCCCTCCCACCCCACCGTATCCTACCCCACCCCCTCCCCCTCCCACTCCACCTACCCCACCCCCTCCCCCACTCCACCTACCCTATCCCATCATACCCCACCGCATCCTACTCTACCCCACCCCTCCCCCTCCCCCTCCCACTCCACCTACCTCTCCCCTCCAGGCTGCTGTGTTGCCGTCTCTCTGCCGTGTCCAGTAGCTGTCTGGAGGTCTTCCAGAGCTGGCAGTGACAGCAGGCCAGGTCGAAGGCAGCCATGGCAGGGGGGCTGAGCTCCTCCAGGAGGGTGTGCAGGAGGCCTGTCCCTGGGGGGTCCAGGACACAGCGGCTCAGCCAGTAGCCCTCCTCCAGAGACGGAACAGGGCGACCAGGGGTGGAGAGGAGACGGTCTGCCACGTCGGAGATGGAATAGAACACCATGCCTGACAGAGAGAAACAGACAGGGAGTCAGTCTCTAAACCTACAGACAGGGAGTCAGTCTCTAACCCTACAGACAGGGAGTCAGTCTCTAAACCTACGGACAGGGAGTCAGTCTCTAACCCTACAGACAGGGAGTCAGTCTCTAACCCTACAGACAGGGAGTCAGTCTCTAACCCTACAGACAGGGAGTCAGTCTCTAACCCTACAGACAGGGAGTCAGTCTCTAACCCTACAGACAGGGAGTCAGTCTCTAACCCTACAGACAGGGAGTCAGTCTCTAAACCTACAGATAGGGAGTCAGTCTCTAACCCTACAGACAGGGAGTTAGTCTCTAAACATACAGACAGACAGGGAGTCAGTCTCTAAACCTACAGACAGGAGTCAGTCTCTAAACCTACAGACAGGGAGTCAGTCTCTAAACCTACAGACAGGGGAGTCAGTCTCTAACCCTACAGACAGACAGGGAGTCAGTCTCTAACCCTACAGACAGGGAGTCAGTCTCTAACCCTACAGACAGGGAGTCAGTCTCTAACCCTACAGACAGGGAGTCAGTCTCTAACCCTACAGACAGACAGGGAGTCAGTCTCTAACCCTACAGACAGGGAGTCAGTCTCTAACCCTACAGACAGGGAGTCAGTCTCTAACCCTACAGACAGACAGGGAGTCAGTCTCTAACCCTACAGACAGGGAGTCAGTCTCTAAACCTACAGACAGGGAGTCAGTCTCTAACCCTACAGACAGGGAGTTAGTCTCTAAACATACAGACAGACAGGGAGTCAGTCTCTAAACCTACAGACAGGGAGTCAGTCTCTAAACCTACAGACAGGGAGTCAGTCTCTAAACCTACAGACAGGGAGTCAGTCTCTAACCCTACAGACAGACAGGGAGTCAGTCTCTAACCCTACAGACAGGGAGTCAGTCTCTAACCCTACAGACAGGGAGTCAGTCTCTAACCCTACAGACAGGGAGTCAGTCTCTAACCCTACAGACAGGGAGTCAGTCTCTAACCCTACAGACAGACAGGGAGTCAGTCTCTAACCCTACAGACAGACAGGGAGTCAGTCTCTAACCCTACAGACAGACAGGGAGTCAGTCTCTAACCCTACAGACAGACAGGGAGTCAGTCTCTAACCCTACAGACAGACAGGGAGTCAGTCTCTAACCCTACAGACAGGGAGTCAGTCTCTAACCCTACAGACAGGGAGTCAGTCTCTAAACATACAGACAGGGAGTCAGTCTCTAAACATACAGACAGGGAGTCAGTCTCTAAACATACAGACAGGGAGTCAGTCTCTAAACCTACAGACAGACAGGGAGTCAGTCTCTAACCCTACAGACAGACAGGGAGTCAGTCTCTAACCCTACAGACAGACAGGGAGTCAGTCTCTAACCCTACAGACAGACAGGGAGTCAGTCTCTAACCCTACAGACAGACAGGGAGTCAGTCTCTAACCCTACAGACAGACAGGGAGTCAGTCTCTAACCCTACAGACAGACAGGGAGTCAGTCTCTAACCCTACAGACAGACAGGGAGTCAGTCTCTAACCCTACAGACAGACAGGGAGTCAGTCTCTAAACCTACAGACAGGGAGTCAGTCTCTAACCCTACAGACAGACAGGGAGTCAGTCTCTAACCCTACAGACAGACAGGGAGTCAGTCTCTAACCCTACAGACAGACAGGGAGTCAGTCTCTAACCCTACAGACAGACAGGGAGTCAGTCTCTAACCCTACAGACAGACAGGGAGTCAGTCTCTAACCCTACAGACAGACAGGGAGTCAGTCTCTAACCCTACAGACAGACAGGGAGTCAGTCTCTAACCCTACAGACAGACAGGGAGTCAGTCTCTAACCCTACAGACAGACAGGGAGTCAGTCTCTAACCCTACAGACAGACAGGGAGTCAGTCTCTAACCCTACAGACAGACAGGGAGTCAGTCTCTAACCCTACAGATAGGGAGTCAGTCTCTAACCCTACAGATAGGGAGTCAGTCTCTAACCCTACAGACAGGAGGTCAGTCTCTAAACATACAGACAGACAGGGAGTCAGTCTCTAACCCTACAGACAGACAGGGAGTCAGTCTCTAAACCTACAGACAGGGAGTCAGTCTCTAAACCTAACTCTACAGACAGACAGGAGGTCAGTCTCTAAACCTAACTCTACAGACAGACAGGGAGTCAGTCTCTAAACCTACAGACAAGGAGTCAGTCTCTAAACCTACAGACAGGGAGTCAGTCTCTAAACCTAACACTACAGACAGACAGGGAGTCAGTCTCTAAACCTAACTCTACAGACAGACAGGGAGTCAGTCTCTAAACCTACAGATAGGGAGTCAGTCTCTAACCCTACAGATAGGGAGTCAGTCTCTAACCCTACAGACAGGGAGTCAGTCTCTAACCCTACAGACAGACAGGGAGTCAGTCTCTAACCCTACAGACAGGGAGTCAGTCTCTAACCCTACAGACAGGGAGTCAGTCTCTAACCCTACAGACAGACAGGGAGTCAGTCTCTAACCCTACAGATAGGGAGTAAGTCTCTAACCCTACAGACAGGGAGTCAGTCTCTAACCCTACAGATAGGGAGTCAGTCTCTAACCCTACAGACAGGGAGTCAGTCTCTAACCCTACAGACAGACAGGGAGTCAGTCTCTAACCCTACAGACAGACAGGGAGTCAGTCTCTAACTCTACAGACAGACAGGGAGTCAGTCTCTAACTCTACAGACAGACAGGGAGTCAGTCTCTAACCCTACAGACAGACAGGGAGTCAGTCTCTAACCCTACAGACAGACAGGAGTCAGTCTCTAACTCTACAGACAGACAGGGAGTCAGTCTCTAACTCTACAGACAGACAGGGAGTCAGTCTCTAACCCTACAGACAGGAGGTCAGTCTCTAAACATACAGACAGACAGGGAGTCAGTCTCTAACCCTACAGACAGACAGGGAGTCAGTCTCTAAACCTACAGACAGGGAGTCAGTCTCTAAACCTAACTCTACAGACAGACAGGAGGTCAGTCTCTAAACCTAACTCTACAGACAGACAGGGAGTCAGTCTCTAAACCTACAGACAAGGAGTCAGTCTCTAAACCTACAGACAGGGAGTCAGTCTCTAAACCTAACTCTACAGACAGACAGGGAGTCAGTCTCTAAACCTACAGACAGGGAGTCAGTCTCTAAACCTAACACTACAGACAGACAGGGAGTCAGTCTCTAAACCTAACTCTACAGACAGACAGGGAGTCAGTCTCTAAACCTACAGATAGGGAGTCAGTCTCTAACCCTACAGATAGGGAGTCAGTCTCTAACCCTACAGACAGGGAGTCAGTCTCTAACCCTACAGACAGGGAGTCAGTCTCTAACCCTACAGACAGACAGGGAGTCAGTCTCTAACCCTACAGACAGGGAGTCAGTCTCTAACCCTACAGATAGGGAGTCAGTATCTAACCCTACAGACAGGGAGTCAGTCTCTAACCCTACAGACAGGGAGTCAGTCTCTAACCCTACAGATAGGGAGTCAGTCTCTAACCCTACAGATAGGGAGTCAGTCTCTAACCCTACAGACAGGGAGTCAGTCTCTAACCCTACAGATAGGGAGTCAGTCTCTAACCCTACAGACAGGGAGTCAGTCTCTAACTCTACAGACAGACAGGGAGTCAGTCTCTAACCCTACAGACAGACAGGGAGTCAGTCTCTAACCCTACAGACAGACAGGGAGTCAGTCTCTAACCCTACAGACAGGGAGTCAGTCTCTAACCCTACAGATAGGGAGTCAGTCTCTAACCCTACAGATAGGGAGTCAGTCTCTAAACATACAGACAGACAGGGAGTCAGTCTCTAACCCTACAGACAGACAGGGAGTCAGTCTCTAAACCTACAGACAGGGAGTCAGTCTCTAACCCTACAGACAGGGAGTCAGTCTCTAACCCTACAGACAGGGAGTCAGTCTCTAACCCTACAGACAGGGAGTCAGTCTCTAACCCTACAGACAGGGAGTCAGTCTCTAAACCTAACTCTACAGACAGACAGGAGGTCAGTCTCTAAACCTAACTCTACAGACAGACAGGGAGTCAGTCTCTAACCCTACAGACAGGGAGTCAGTCTCTAAACCTACAGACAGGGAGTCAGTCTCTAAACCTAACACTACAGACAGACAGGGAGTCAGTCTCTAAACCTAACTCTACAGACAGACAGGGAGTCAGTCTCTAAACCTAACACTACAGTCAGTCTCTAAAGTTAAGTACACAGATGCACAGGAACGTCTGGTTCTGGGAACATTTTATTGTGATCGTATGGAATTGTTTTGCTTCAATCGTACTTGATTGTTTCACTTCAGTTGACTGGCCTGACTGCAAGTCTCTGGATAAGAGTGTCTGCAAAATGACTAAAATGTCAACCGTACCGGCAGCAGCAGCACTGCCGATAGCCTGCAGGGTGGAACGCCCACTACTTCCTAGCCGACTCCGCCCCGGGCTGGGAGCCACGGCCGCTCCCAGGCACTCTGAGGAGGAGGAGGATGAAGATAAGGAGTGTGTCTCGATCTTCAGCTCCACGCGACCCAGCTCCTCCAGGACCTCCCGGTACCGCTCCATGAAGACCAGTTCCCCACAGCACGATGACCCCTCCAGGCCAAACATCAGAGACACCTACGCAGAGGTCAAAGGTCAGAGAAACCTACAGACAGGTGGAAGGACCAGGATGGGACCAAGCAGAGACTTAACCATATCACACAATACCCCCAACAGCCAGTCCTAACTCACTCCCTAGGCCATTTCCTTGGCTGTAACCCTTCAATGTTTGCAGATCTGAAGAGTCTAAATAAGTATAAGCAGTGTATTTGTAAAGCTTTCACCATATTCCATACACCTTAAAGATCTGCAAATATTGAAGGTATTGGGGCCAAGAGGACAGGGTACCGAGTGAAATGGGACCAGCCGTAACCCTCGGTCCTGACCTGGTGTGCCTCCATGTAGTTTCCCCGGCGGATGCAGGCCATGAGCAGGGACTCGGGAGGAGACAGCATGGCCGGAACCACCCAGCTATGAAGACTTCCACCGGGGCACACCTCCCACTCTGACCGCCCTAATCCTCCACCTCCATCTAGTACAGGGGACATTTACATTTACATTTTAGTCATTTAGCAGACGCTCTTATCCAGAGCGACTTACAGGAGCAATTAGGGTTAAGTGCCTTGCTCAAGGGCACATTTACGTCATTTAGCAGACGCTCTTATCCAGAGCGACTTACAAATTGGTGCATTCACCCTATAGCCAGTGGGATAACCACTTTACAATTTTTTTTTTTCTTATTTTTTTTTTTGGGGGGGGTGTTGGAGGACAACAACCGTTGGAACTACACCGACTGTACCAAACATTAAGAACGCCTTCCTAATATTGAGTTGCACCCCCTTTTGCCCTCAGAACAGCCTCAGTTCGTCGGGGCACAGACTCTAGAAGGTGTCGAAAGCGCTCCACAGGGATGCTGGCACCATGTTGACTCCAATGCTTCCCACAGTTGTGTCAAGTTGACTGGATGTCCTTTGGGTGGTAGACCATTCTTGATACACGCGGGAAACTGTTGAATTGTGAAAAACCCAGCAGCGTTGCAGTTCTTGACACGAACCGGTGCGCCTGGCACCTACTACCAAACCCTGTTCAAAGGCACTTAAATCTTCACCCTCTGAATGGCACACATACACAATCCATGTCTCAATTGTCTCAAGGCTTAAAAATCCTTCTTTAACCCGTCTCCTACCCTTCATCTACACTGATTGAAGTGGATTTAACAAGTGACATCAATAAGGGATCATAGCTTTCACCTGGATTCACATGGTCAGTCTGTCATGGAAAGAACAGGCGTTCTTAATGTTTTGTACACTCAGTGGATATTACTAATAGACTGAGACTGAGTATAAAGCTTCAAAAGGTATGATACTATAAACATCATCATAAAAAAGGTGTGTGTTGGTATTTGGCACATAAATGCTCCCGAATCAAAAGGCTATTTTGAAATGTTAATTAGGAAACACCATAACTAACAACTTAACAGAAAATAGGCTTCATATGTTGCTTCCTGTGTTACCTGAGGGGCTGTTTACCTGAGGGGCTGTTTACCTGAGGGGCTGTTTACCTGAGGGGCTGTTTACCTGAGGGGCTGGTGCTGACCTCTCCGTTGTGTATCTCTGTGGAGGGAAGTCTGTCAGAGTGGTGGCGTCTAGGCTTCTTCCTCCTCCTGACCCCAGTACTGCTGCTTCTTCGTTTTAGACAGGAGGCAGGACTGGCTGCTGGAGATGCCTGGAGCTGGTGGGGGTGGTCTGAGACTGGGAAGATAGCAGAGGAAACAGTTACACCTGGAGCTGGGAGGAGATAGCAGAGGAAACAGTTAGACCTGGAGCTGGGGGGAGATAGCAGAGGAAACAGTTAGACCTGGAGCTGGGAGGAGATAGCAGAGGAAACAGTTAGACCTGGAGCTGGGGGGAGATAGCAGAGGAAACACAGTTACACCTGGAGCTGGGAGGAGATAGCAGAGGAAACAGTTAGACCTGGAGCTGGGGGGAGATAGCAGAGGAAACACAGTTACACCTGGAGCTGGGAGGAGATAGCAGAGGAAACACAGTTAGACCTGGAGCTGGGGGGAGATAGCAGAGGAAACAGTTAGACCTGGAGCTGGGGGGAGATAGCAGAGGAAACACAGTTAGACCTTGAGCTGGGAGGAGATAGCAGAGGAAACACAGTTAGACCTGGAGCTGGGAGGAGATAGCAGAGGAAACACAGTTAGACCTGGAGCTGGGGGGAGATAGCAGAGGAAACAGTTACACCTGGAGCTGGGGGGAGATAGCAGAGGAAACAGTTAGACCTGGAGCTGGGGGGAGATAGCAGAGGAAACACAGTTAGACCTGGAGCTGGGAGGAGATAGCAGAGGAAACACAGTTAGACCTGGAGCTGGGAGGAGATAGCAGAGGAAACACAGTTAGACCTGGAGCTGGGAGGAGAGAGCAGAGGAAACACAGTTAGACCTGGAGCTGGGGGGAGATAGCAGAGGAAACACAGTTAGACCTGGAGCTGGGAGGAGATAGCAGAGGAAACACAGTTAGACCTGGAGCTGGGAGGAGATAGCAGAGGAAACACAGTTAGACCTGGAGCTGGGAGGAGAGAGCAGAGGAAACACAGTTAGACCTGGAGCTGGGGGGAGATAGCAGAGGAAACACAGTTAGACCTGGAGCTGGGGGGAGATAGCAGAGGAAACACAGTTAGACCTGGAGCTGGGGGAGATAGCAGAGGAAACACAGTTAGACCTGGAGCTGGGAGGAGATAGCAGAGGAAACACAGTTAGACCTGGAGCTGGGGGGAGATAGCAGAGGAAACACAGTTAGACCTGGAGCTGGGAGGAGATAGCAGAGGAAACACAGTTAGACCTGGAGCTGGGGGGAGATAGCAGAGGAAACACAGTTAGACCTGGAGCTGGGAGGAGATAGCAGAGGAAACACAGTTAGACCTGGAGCTGGGGGGAGATAGAGGAAACACAGTTAGACCTGGAGCTGGGGGGAGATAGCAGAGGAAACACAGTTAGACCTGGAGCTGGGAGGAGATAGCAGAGGAAACACAGTTAGACCTGGAGCTGGGGGGAGATAGCAGAGGAAACACAGTTAGACCTGGAGCTGGGGGGAGATAGCAGAGGAAACACAGTTAGACCTGGAGCTGGGAGGAGATAGCAGAGGAAACACAGTTAGACCTGGAGCTGGGAGGAGATAGCAGAGGAAACACAGTTAGACCTGGAGCTGGGAGGAGATAGCAGAGGAAACACAGTTAGACCTGGAGCTGGGGGGAGATAGCAGAGGAAACACAGTTTATTCCTGGAGCTGGGAGGAGATAGCAGAGGAAACACAGTTAGACCTGGAGCTGGGAGGAGATAGCAGAGGAAACACAGTTAGACCTGGAGCTGGGGGGAGATAGCAGAGGAAACAGTTAGACCTGGAGCTGGGGGGAGATAGCAGAGGAAACACAGTTAGACCTGGAGCTGGGGGGAGATAGCAGAGGAAACAGTTAGACCTGGAGCTGGGGGAGATAGCAGAGGAAACAGTTAGACCTGGAGCTGGGAGGAGATAGAGGAAACACAGTTAGACCTGGAGCTGGGAGGAGATAGCAGAGGAAACAGTTAGACCTGGAGCTGGGGGGAGATAGCAGAGGAAACAGTTAGACCTGGAGCTGGGAAGGAGATAGCAGAGGAAACACAGTTAGACCTGGAGCTGGGGGGAGATAGCAGAGGAAACAGTTAGACCTGGAGCTGGGAGGAGATAGCAGAGGAAACACAGTTAGACCTGGAGCTGGGAGGAGATAGCAGAGGAAACAGTTAGACCTGGAGCTGGGGGGAGATAGCAGAGGAAACAGTTAGACCTGGAGCTGGGAAGGAGATAGCAGAGGAAACACAGTTAGACCTGGAGCTGGGGGGAGATAGCAGAGGAAACAGTTAGACCTGGAGCTGGGAGGAGATAGCAGAGGAAACACAGTTAGACCTGGAGCTGGGGGGAGATAGCAGAGGAAACAGTTAGACCTGGAGCTGGGAAGGAGATAGCAGAGGAAACACAGTTAGACCTGGAGCTGGGGGAGATAGCAGAGGAAACAGTTAGACCTGGAGCTGGGAGGAGATAGCAGAGGAAACACAGTTAGACCTGGAGCTGGGGGAGATAGCAGAGGAAACAGTTAGACCTGGAGCTGGGGGAGATAGCAGAGGAAACAGTTAGACCTGGAGCTGGGGGGAGATAGCAGAGGAAACAGTTAGACCTGGAGCTGGGGGGAGATAGCAGAGGAAACAGTTAGACCTGGAGCTGGGGGGAGATAGCAGAGGAAACAGTTAGACCTTGAGCTGGGGGGAGATAGCAGAGGAAACAGTTAGACCTGGAGCTGGGGGGAGATAGCAGAGTAAACAGTTAGACCTGGAGCTGGGAAGGAGTGCTGATATAGGATTTGGATAATGTTGTGGACAAGGGGGACATGATCCTAGATCAGCACCACTGAACTTAGACTGCATGTCACAGGCTCTGTCGTAGCCGGCCGCGACCGGGAGACCCATGGGGCGGCGCACAATTGGCCCAGCGTCGTCCAGGGTAGGGGAGGGAATGGCCGGCAGGGATGTAGCTCAGTTGGTAGAGCATGGCGTTTGCAACGCCAGGGTTGTGGGTTCGATTCCCACGGGGGGCCAATATGAAAAATAAAAAAAATAATGTATGCACTCACTAACTGTAAGTCGCTCTGGATAAGAGCGTCTGCTAAATGACTAAAATGTAAATTTACACTCAACAATTCACACTTCCTGCTGCACACACACTGACCAAACCCAGCTTCCTCCCTTAACTGTTAACTCCCTCCCCACTACAGAGGTTTGGTCTGACCGTCTGGTGCAGTGGCGATTTTAGCATGTAAATGCCCACAAACTGTTAGGGCCTACATAAAGCTGTCCCAACACCTTACCACCGCTACACCTGGCTATCAGCGGAGCCTCGTCTGGCAGCGAAACAGTTCATTCAGCCTCATTTACTGCCTTTTTAAAAAACACAGCTGATATGGCTGACTCGCTTAAACAAAATGTGGTTTCTACTGACAATTGAGATGTACAAACTATGGCATAAGGGGATGACGAGCGGATAAGAGGCAATCTGTAATTTCGATTAAGACATTAATGAACGAGCTAGGACAGACGTAGTCAATATAACTATTTGTTCAGCAGTTTTTAAAAATGTACAGCGACAGAATTCAGAACATGGGCCGTTCTTACAGTGTTCTCCCTGTACACCAAGTCCTTCGTGGGCAAATTTTGTCATCAAAGTCCGGCATTCTCTGGATTTATGGTGCTTTCAAGACAGCTGGGAACTCGGAAAAAACAAGGTCGAATCATGATGACGTCATTGATCTTCAGGTCGGAGCTCTAGAAAGAGGCCCGAGTTCCGGATTTACAATTCCGAGTTGGATGACCGTTGAAAACGTATTTTTCACAGTCGGAGCTTGTTTTTTCCGAGTTCCCAGTTGTCTTGAAAGCACCATAAATCCAGAGAATGCCACTGAAGACAGATTTCGCAGTTCCGAGTTAACAGTTGTTTTGAGTGTGGCACAAATCATGCTTCATTGACAGCACGGCAAATGTTGAATGTTTGTAATTCTAAACTTACAAACGAGACCCTTAAATCCCAGATTTGGGACCACACAGCCACTCCACTAAATAGCAGGTTAGTGATTGCTTTGCAATGCTTGCAGTTAGCCACTGATTCCTTCCAAACCACTCATTGTTGAATTTGCGATTTCCAACTTGTCGTGTAATGTTTATGCTATAAAAAAATATAAAAAATCGCTAAAATTGTGGGGCTCAAAACAGGTGGGGCCCCACCTGCCCTGAATGACAGGTCGCCACTGGTCTGGTGTGATCACCACTGCTCTGCTAGTGGTCTGGTTAAGGTTGGGGTTAGTGTTACTGGTTGTTACTCACCGTTGCCGCTGTCCTGGTTGGAGGTGATGATCTGTAGTCTCCACTGGGCCTCTGCAGTCCTCTTGGACAGTCTCTGGAGCCGAGCCTCGAACGTCTCTGCCGTCACAGAGCAGCCCAGACTCTCTGCCACCTCCGCCTCCCCTGCCAGCGCCCTGTCCTCCTCCAGGCCCGCCCGCTGACCCACTACCACCACCCCCTCCAGACTCTCCCTCAGCAGCCGCAGGAACCCCTCCATGGCCCCGAGGTCCACCAGGAACCCCCTGCAGCCTGCCGTCAAGTGGCCCAGATCAAGGTGACTCCGTTGGGCCGCTGAGAAGGGGAGGTTGTGGGGTTGGTGGTGATCTTCTTCTCCTGTTCCACCTACTTTGGTTGAGCTTTTGTTCTCTTCCTGTCCGTCCCTTCTATTCTTCCCTTCCTCCTCTCCTTTTCTTCTCTTCTCTTCTTTCTCCTCAGAGTGTTCTGTCTGGTCAGTCTGGCCTGTGCTCGTCGTCGCCCCCTGGTGGTTGTGGAGGGTAAAGTCAGCGTTGGACAGGAAGAGTAGGGAGAAGATATTCTCTAGTAGTTCCAGTCGGAACATAGCAGGTACTGCCTCCAGGTAGATCTGACACTCAGACAGGTAGAGCTGGAACAGGGGAGGACAGCCTAGAGACGGGGGGAGAGAGAGAGAGAGAGAGAGAGAGAGAGAGAGAGAGAGAGAGAGAGAGAGAGAGAGAGAGAGAGAGAGAGAGAGAGAGAGAGAGAGAGAGAGAGAGAGAGAGAGAGAGAGAGAGAGAGAGAGAGAGAGAGAGAGAGAGAGAGAGAGAGAGAGAGAGAGAGAGAGAAAGGGAGAGCAAGAGAGAAACAGGAACAGAGAGAGAAACAGAGAGCGAGAGAAACAGAGCGAGAATCAGAGAGAGCAAGTGTTGGAGAAACACACGAGAGAGAGAGAGAGAAAGAGAGTATCTAATCAGAATTAACCAAATTACAACACAGTCAAAACAATACTACATGACCTATTGGAGAAACACAAAGCAACAAAAAGTGCTATCTGGCCCTAAATGGACAGTACAAACTATTTGTCCATGGTTACTGATCAAAACCTTAGAAAAACCTTGACAAAGTACAGACTCAGTGAGCACAGCCTTTCCATTGAGAAGGGTAGACACAGGAAAACCTGGTTCCCTGTAGAGGAAAGGCTGTGCAACCACTGCACCACAGCAGAACCTGAGACAGAGCTGCATTTCCTGACAAAATGTCAAAAATATAAAACAATGAGTGTCATTTCCCCAAATCTGAAACCCTTATTCAAGGTTTCAAAGACCTCTCTGATGAGAATAGGTTATTATGATTGTGATTTTAATTATAATTAATTAATAACTTAATTTCCAAAGTACGCTTTGGCAATATGTACATTGCTACATCATGCCAATAAAGCAATTTGAATTGAATTGAGCGAGATAATAGTTTTATTAATAATTAAGAAACAAATTAGAAGTTGATACATTGAAAGAAAGACAGATGAAAATGATTCACTTTAGCATAGGAGACAAATAGACCAGTGTAAGAGCATTTTAGCTATCATTCTTCAAGATATTTTAGCTACCATTCTCCAAGATATTTTAGCTACCATTCTTCAAGATATTTTAGCCTCCATTCTTCAAGATATTTTAGCTACCATTCTTCAAGATATTTTAGCTACCATTCTCCAAGATATTTTAGCTACCATTCTCCAAGATATTTTAGCTACCATTCTTCAAGATATTTTAGCTACCATTCTTCAAGATATTTTAGCTACCATTCTTCAAGATATTTTAGCTACCATTCTTCAAGATATTTTAGCTACCATTCTTCAAGATATTTTAGCTACCATTCTTCAAGATATTTTAGCTACCATTCTCCAAGATATTTTAGCTACCATTCTCCAAGATATTTTAGCTACCATTCTTCAAGATATTTTA
>NC_059220.1:1929841-2039841 GCF_020615455.1 Coregonus clupeaformis
GTGGGGTTAGAACTGAGGATGTGTCTCAAATGGCACCCTATTCCCTATAAAGTGCACTACATTTGACCAGAGCCCTAGTGCACTATGTAGGGAATAGGGTGCTATTTGGGATGCACCCTAAAACAGAAAAGGTGCCTTATATGCAAAGAACTCATCCGTTATCAGGATGTCAATAGTTATAGTTCCTGATGATATCAGGATGTCAATAGTACCTGATGATATCAGGATGTCAATAGTACCTGATGATATCAGGATGTCAATAGTACCTGTGCTGATATTTGCCCCCTCGATATACTGGTCCAACCTAACCACGTCTTCACACAGTAACATTGTTGTGGTACATTGCCTACATAACTATACACTCACCAGGACCCGTTCAAGGAAGTGCTTTCCGCTGCTAAGGCACTCAAAATAAACGGTTTTCCAGACGGAGGCGCGGTCCCCATGACAACACAAGCCCAGCAGTAACTTCTCCGCCTCAGGAAGATCCACTGGGGTGAAAAGGGTACAGAGAGAAGGCTAGTGGCAAGGCCCGACACATTGTTGATACCCTACCCGGGGTAGAACAACACACAACTAGGTTTTTCCACATCTCTAACGTCTCCCATTTATGAAATGTGTAAAAAAAAATATTTTACTGCAAAAGTGGTTAAATTGATAAGATATTGTGACACTTGCAATATTGGGTTACATGATCTAAGGTGTCATCCAGCCAGGTATTATTCTATACTCTGAGTTAAAGGGGGTGTGTCACAATATCTATCAATTTAAACACTTTTGCAGTAAAATATGTTTTACACAACCATCCATTTCATAAATGGGAGACATTACAAATGTGAAAAAAACATGTTTGTGTTTTGTTCGACCTCGGGTAGGGGTGTCTCAACAACGAGGCTAGAGGATTGGCCACTAAGCCTAAAGAGAGAGAAACACTGTAAAATAATGGCCATTTCATACCTTATTTCAGAAACATTTTGCTATGCATTTAAAATCAGTGAGCTAATACTTTCTCACAAAACACTTCAGTGTATTTTAAAAACAATGTTAATACACAGTATACAGCGTTAATACACAGTATATAGCGTTAATACACAGTATATAGCGTTAATACACAGTATATAGCGTTAATACACAGTATATAGCGTTAATACACAGTATACACCGTTAATACACAGTATACAGCGTTAATACACAGTATACAGCGTTAATACACAGTATACAGCGTTAATACACAGTATACAGCGTTAATACACAGTATACACCGTTAATACACAGTATACACCGTTAATACACAGAATATAGTGTTAATACACAGAATATAGTGTTAATACACAGAATATAGTGTTAATACACAGTATACAGTGTTAATACACAGTATACAGTGTTAATACACAGTATACAGTGTTAATACACAGTATACAGTGTTAATACACAGTATACAGTGTTAATACACAGTATACAGTGTTAATACACAGTATACAGTGTTAATACACAGTATACAGTGTTAATACACAGTATACAGTGTTAATACACAGTATACAGTGTTAATACACAGAATATAGTGTTAATACACAGAATATAGTGTTAATACACAGAATATAGTGTTAATACACAGTATATAGGGTTAATACACAGTATACAGCGTTAATACACAGTATACAGCGTTAATACACAGTATATAGGGTTAATACACAGTAGACAGCGTTAATACACAGTATACAGCGTTAATACACAGTATACAGCGTTAATACACAGTATACAGCGTTAATACACAGAATATAGTGTTAATACACAGTATACAGTGTTACTACACAGAATATAGTGTTAATACACAGAATATAGTGTTAATACACAGTATACAGTGTTAATACACAGTATACAGTGTTAATACACAGTATACAGTGTTAATACACAGAATATAGTGTTAATACACAGTATATAGTGTTAATACACAGTAGACAGCGTTAATACACAGTATATAGCGTTAATACACAGTATACAGCGTTAATACACAGAATATAGTGTTAATACACAGAATATAGTGTTAATACACAGTAACAGCAGCTGTACTGTCAACGTTGCATAGACACAAGTCAGACATCGTCACAAGTCTTCCTCCTCCTCTAAAGCATCTACACAGCCTACATTCATACCTGTTAACGAACTAGCTATAATAACAGGGTCTAAAAACCTTTCTCCTCTACACACAACCGTAAGATGACTGTTAAAGAACAAGGCCCAATATTGATCAATGTGCTTTATCTCTGTCAAAGAAAACCTGATAAAGTAAAGTTTGCGTAAATTTCAGGTAAAGTAACTGATGAAGTCAGCAGTCTATAGACAAGGTATGACAGCAATCAATGATTTGGTTTAGTTTCCCTGGCACTGTAATGGGACCGATATTAGCATTTTTCGTGCATCATGTTCAAAATATCTCTGACTTTGTTGAGCTTCACCAATCAATTCTAGAAACTTTCAGATTATTTGGACGCGATAAGCAAAAAAATGCTAATATCGATCCCATGACTTGAATGGGATTTGTGGCACAAATGCTAAAACGTTAGCACGTGGAAACAGTGCCAGGTAAACTAAACTAAAGCATGGATTGCTGTCATACCTTCTCCATAGATTGCTTACACGGTAAGAAATCAAAGTGTCATTTTTGAAGTTGAAGTTCAATTTAAAAGGCAAATCTGTGCTTGCTACAACCATTTTCTTACGTTTTAATTAATGATATATAGCCATTGATTCTTGAAGAATATAACGTATAAATACATCACGAGCTTTGCTTAACGGTCATACTCCATCAGAATACAAGGCAATAGTAAACAGTCACGTGCCAAAGACTCTTTGGCAATGGCAAGGAGTGGAACGCTAGCTAAAGAGACTGGCTAGCTAAACATTTACATTTTTACATTTTAGTCATTTTAGCAGACGCTCTTATCCAGAGCGACTTACAGGAGCAATTAGGGTTAAGTGCCTTGCTCAAGGGCACGTCGACAGATTTGTTTACCTAGTCGGCTCGGGGATTAGAACCAGCGACCTTTCGGTTACTGGCACAACGCTCCTCAACCACTAAGCTACCTGGCCCCACGTGGGAAACGAACCCACAACCCTGGCGTTGCAAGCGCCACGCTCTACCAACTGAGCTACACGGGGACTAGAAGGCAGTCAGGAGGATAGATCAGGTGGGACCATTCTAGCCAATGAGAGGGCAGATAGGCGTGTGACCATCAGGCACAACTCCGATATAAAGTGTTTTTTTTCTCAAAGTCGCCGGGATGTCACGTGACCTACTTATCAGTACACTCGTAACAACCTAAGCACTATGAAACTTCTATTCGAGTAAATAAACCATTCCATTTTTTGTTAACCAAATTAAAAACACTCTCTCGTTGACCTCCATGCAAAAACTCCTCGCTTGGCGAAACGAAAAAAAAAAAAAAGGTCACCTGCTGGAGAAGGTTGAGGTAAAGGTCATCTCACCCTGTGTGCTGGGTGTGTCCCTCAGCAGCTTGTCTCTGTGCATCCTGAGGGCTGTGGAGCAGTAGCGGGAGAGCAGGGCGTGGCCGTGGGGCCGTAGCAGGGCGCTCAGGACCCTCTCCTCTCTCAGGGGCCCCTCTCTGGCCCTCCACAAGGCCTCACACAGGGCCTCCAGCTGGCCCCCTCCACCTCCACCTCCACCTCGCTCCGACCTCCAGGGCATCAGTCCCAGGACCACACACACCTCCTCCGCCCAGCCCTCCATCTCCTCTGGGTCTGGACCAGGATGCTGCAGTCTCTCCATCAAGTATCTGATGAATGTGTCCTTTAATAGAAATAATAATACATTTGATTTAAAGCGCCTTTTCAAAACCGGGGGGGGGGGAGGAGGAGAGAGACAATTACAATTAAAAGCTACCTGTAGGGTGTGGTCCCCTGTATTAACATCCCTGGGGTGGTCCTCCAGGAAGCTGACCAGAGCCTGGGCCACTCTGGGTCTTTTCTGGTCCAACAAGGCCCGGAGACAGGACTCTATCCCTGGACTCAGAGCATCGCCTGTCCCTGGTGGAACGCCGGGTCCCTTTCTCTCCTCCTGGGTGGTTAGGAAGGCCTGGTGGAGCTCCTTGGGACGAGAAGAACGCTTGTCTAATGGCTTTTTCCCCAAATTACTCTAAAATATTAACTTAAGACTAAACTTTTGGTTCTGTATCAACGGCTGTAATTGTTGAACTTTAACTTTTACGGTCTCTATAAATGCTGTCCTATTTTTTTGAAAATTCAAGTATAGACCTTGAGCGTCGTCTCCGGCACCTCCTCTCCCATCTCCTCTAGAAGCAGCAGGAAGTCCAGTTCTCTCCTGACTGAAACCGAAACCTCTTCCTTGGTCCATTTCTCCAGGACTTGAAGCCAAAGCCAGGCCAGTCTGTGAGGGCTGCCCACATTCTCCCATCTACAATACACACCAAAGATAATTATATAACCAATTGATATTGGCTAATCAATTACAAAGCAAAACTAGGAGGAAGGTGAATATAACGGGTCATCATTTCCTTCCTCCAGGTAACACCCCTCCTCCAGGTAACACCCCTCCTCCAGGTAACACCCCTCCTCCAGGTAACACCCCTCCTCCAGGTAACACCCCTTCCTCCAGGTAACACCCCTCCTCCAGGTAACACCCCTCCTCCAGGTAACACCCCTCCTCCAGGTAACACCCCTCCTCCAGGTAACACCCCTCCTCCAGGTAACACCCCCTCCTCCAGGTAACACCCCTCCTCCAGGTAACACCCCTCCTCCAGGTAACACCCCTTCCTCCAGGTAACACCCTTCCTCCAGGTACCACCCCTCCTCCAGGTAACACCCCTCCTCCAGGTAACACCCCTCCTCCAGGTAACACCCCTCCTCCAGGTAACACCCCTTCCTCCAGGTAACACCCCTCCTCCAGGTAACACCCCTCCTCCAGGTAACACCCCTCCTCCAGGTAACACCCCTCCTCCAGGTAACACCCCTTCCTCCAGGTAACACCCCTTCCTCCGGGTAACACCCCTTCCTCCGGGTAACACCCCTCCTCCGGGTAACACCCCTCCTCCGGGTAACACCCCTCCTCCGGGTAACACCCCTCCTCCGGGTAACACCCCTCCTCCGGGTAACACCCCTACTCCGGGTAACACCCCTACTCCGGGTAACACCCCTCCTCCGGGTAACACCCCTCCTCCGGGTAACACCCCTCCTCCAGGTAACACCCCTCCTCCAGGTAACACCCCTTCCTCCAGGTAACACCCCTCCTCCAGGTAACACCCCTCCTCCAGGTAACACCCTTCCTCCAGGTAACACCCCTTCCTCCAGGTAACACCCCTCCTCCAGGTAACACCCTTCCTCCAGGTAACACCCTTCCTCCAGGTACCACCCCTCCTCCAGGTAACACCCCTCCTCCAGGTAACACCCTTCCTCCAGGTAACACCCTTCCTCCAGGTACCACCCCTCCTCCAGGTAACACCCTTCCTCCAGGTAACACCCTTCCTCCAGGTAACACCCCTCCTCCAGGTAACACCCTTCCTCCAGGTAACACCCTTCCTCCAGGTACCACCCCTCCTCCAGGTAACACCCTTCCTCCAGGTAACACCCTTCCTCCAGGTACCACCCCTCCTCCAGGTAACACCCTTCCTCCAGGTAACACCCTTCCTCCAGGTAACACCCCTCCTCCAGGTACCACCCTTCCTCCAGGTAACACCCCTCCTCCAGGTACCACCCCTCCTCCAGGTAACACCCTTCCTCCAGGTAACACCCCTTCCTCCAGGTAAGCAGCCTAACTCACGCTAGCAGGTAAGGGTAGGTGACGATGGCCTTGATGATGTCCCGTAGCTGTTTTGCCACCTTTCCTCCAGCATCACCCAGCTGAGGCACACAGGCTCCAGCCAGCTCCCACTCCCCATTCTGCAGACACCGGGTGAAGAAATCAAACAGCTCCTGAAGGGAAGTCTCTGCCTCACAGCCGTACGGGTGCATGTCTGTCTCCTCCTCCTCCTCCTCCTCTGGGGAGGTTTAAATCACAGTCTGGTCACCTCAGGGTCAAGGGTTGACCCCTGTCCTTCACCACATGGCAGTGGAGGAGTAACAAGGTGCTGGAGATTTCCTCATCTGGAGCAGGGGGGGAAAAAAATACAGGATTATATAATTTGACATCTAGTAAACACTTTTATCCTAAACGACTTAGAGTCATGCGTGCATAACTGTTTCATATGGCTGGCCCCAGCGGGAATCGAACCCACAATCCTTGGTGTTGCGGGTGCTAGGCACAGAGGACCACTAGCTGAGGAACGCTCAACCCCATTCTCTTATATAAAGAGAGTTGAGCATTCTGCTAGGAGGACCACAGGATTATTCGGATTATCTGGAACTGTAACATGAATGATAAGGAAGAGCAGCTGCATCCCAAACAGCATTCTACTCCCTATCTAGTGCACTACATTTGACCGGTACCCTATTCACTATGTAGTGCACTACTTTTGACCGGTACCCTATTCACTATGTAGTGCACTACTTTTGACCGGTACCCTATTCACTATGTAGTGCACTACTTTTGACCGGCACCCTATATCCTATATAGCTTGTTCACTATGTAGTGCACTACATTTGACCGGTACCCTATTCACTATGTAGTGCACTACTTTTGACCGGCACCCTATATCCTATATAGCTTGTTCACTATGTAGTGCACTACTTTTGACCGGCACCCTATTCACTATGTAGTGCACTACTTTTGACCGGCACCCTATTCACTATGTAGTGCACTACATTTGACCGGTACCCTATTCACTATGTAGTGCACTACATTTGACCGGTACCCTATTCACTATGTAGTGCACTACATTTGACCGGTACCCTATTCACTATGTAGTGCACTACTTTTGACCGGTACCCTATTCACTATGTAGTGCACTACTTTTGACCGGCACCCTATATCCTATATAGCTTGTTCACTATGTAGTGCACTACATTTGACCGGTACCCTATTCACTATGTAGTGCACTACTTTTGACCGGCACCCTATATCCTATATAGCTTGTTCACTATGTAGTGCACTACTTTTGACCGGTACCCTATTCACTATGTAGTGCACTACTTTTGACCGGCACCCTATATCCTATATAGCTTGTTCACTATGTAGTGCACTACTTTTGACCGGCACCCTATTCACTATGTAGTGCACTACATTTGACCGGTACCCTATTCACTATGTAGTGCACTACTTTTGACCGGCACCCTATATCCTATATAGCTTGTTCACTATGTAGTGCACTACTTTTGACCGGCACCCTATTCACTATGTAGTGCACTACTTTTGACCGGCACCCTATTCACTATGTAGTGCACTACATTTGACCGGTACCCTATTCACTATGTAGTGCACTACTTTTGACCGGCACCCTATATCTTATATAGCTTGCACTACGTTTGACCGGTACCCTATTCACTATGTAGTGCACTACTTTTGACCGGCACCCTATATCTTATATAGCTTGCACTACGTTTGACTGGCACCCTATTCCCTATTTAAAAAAAAAAAAAAAAAAAACTTGTTTTAAGTGAGAAGTAGGCATTGGTCTGAATGGAAATTTCACATGAGCACCACAACGCCTACTCCACCCACGCCTACTCCACCCACGCCTACTCCACCCATGCTCCACCAAGGTTACCCAGCACTACAGTAGCTATGTTAGTCTATTGTTCTTCAAAACAATGTGTCTGCAGGTTGCTTAGGATTCAAACCTCCTCAAAAACAGCCTAATTCCTACTCTTAGAGGAATAGTTCCCACAATAACATGAGCTAGCCTGTCTGCATTCCTGACTGACGTAACCGTTAGCTTACCCGACATAAGCTTGTTTTGCAAACATGGTCCGATTTTAATCAATTGCTGTGTGGATCAAATGGACAGTTCATTACCTCTGTCAAATTAGCATTTAGCTTAAAGTTGTGTATTTTTATTTATTTTTTTCCAATAAAGATGGTGAAGCTACAATACACATGTATCTAGAAATACATAATCACTGCTCAAAAAAATAAAGGGAACACTTAAACAACACAATGTAACTCCAAGTCAATCACACTTCTGTGAAATCAAACTGTCCACTTAGGAAGCAACACTGATTGACAATACATTTCACATGCTGTTGTGCAAATGGTATAGACAACAGGTGGAAATTATAGGCAATTAGCAAGACACCCCCCAATAAAGGACTGGTTTTGCAGGTGGTGTCAACAGACCACTTCTCAGTTCCTATGCTTCCTGGCTGATGTTTTGGTCACTTCTGAATGCTCGCGGTGCTTTCACTCTAGTGGTAGCATGAGACGGAGTCTACAACCCACACAAGTGGCTCAGGTAGTGCAGCTCATCCAGGATGGCACATCAATGCGAGCTGTGGCAAGAAGGTTTGCTGTGTCTGTCAGCGTAGTGTCCAGAGCAAGGAGGCGCTACCAGGAGACAGGCCAGTACATCAGGAGACGTGGAGGAGGCCGTAGGAGGGCAACAACCCAGCAGCAGGACTGCTACCTCCACCTTTGTGCAAGGAGGAGCAGGAGGAGCACTGCCAGAGCCCTGCAAAATGACCTCCAGCAGGCCACAAATGTACATGTGTCTGCTCAAACGGTCAGAAACAGACTCCATGAGGGTGGTATGAGGGCCCGACGTCCACAGGTGGGGGTTGTGCTTACAGCCCAACACCGTGCAGGACGTTTGGCATTTGCCAGAGAACACCAAGATTGGCAAATTCGCCACTGGCGCCCTGTGCTCTTCACAGATGAAAGCAGGTTCACACTGAGCACATGTGACAGACGTGACAGACGTGACAGAGTCTGGAGACGCCGTGGAGAACGTTCTGCTGCCTGCAACATCCTCCAGCATGACCGGTTTGGCGGTGGGTCAGTCATGGTGTGGGGTGGCATTTCTTTGGGGGGCCGCACAGCCCTCCATGTGCTCGCCAGAGGTAGCCTGACTGCCATTAGGTACCGAGATGAGATCCTCAGACCATATGCTGGTGCGGTTGGCCCTGGGTTCCTCCTAATGCAAGACAATGCTAGACCTCATGTGGCTGGAGTGTGTCAGCAATTCCTGCAAGAGGAAGGCATTGATGCTATGGACTGGCCCGCCCGTTCCTCAGACCAGAATCCAATTGAGCACATCTGGGACATCATGTCTCGCTCCATCCACCAACGCCACGTTGCACCACAGACTGTCCAGGAGTTGGCGGATGCTTTAGTCCAGGTCTGGGAGGAGATCCCGCAGGAGACCATCCGCCACCTCATCAGGAGCATGCCCAGGCGTTGTAGGGAGGTCATACAGGCACGTGGAGGCCACACACACTACTGAGCCTCATTTTGACTTGTTTTAAGGACATTACATCAAAGTTGGATCAACCTGTAGTGTGGTTTTCCACTTTAATTTTGAGGGTGACTCCAAATCTAGACCTCCATGGGTTGATAAATGTGATTTTCATTGATAATTTTTGTGTGATTTTGTTGTCAGCACATTCAACTATGTAAAGAAAAAAGTATTTAATAAGATTATTTCACTCATTCAGATCTAGGATGTGTTATTTTAGTGTTCCCTTTATTTTTTTGAGCAGTATATATATATATATATATATATATACACACACACACAGTGGGAGAACAAGTATTTGATACACTGCCGATTTTGCAGGTTTTCCTACTTACAAAGCATGTAGAGGTCTGTAATTTTTATCATAGGTACACTTCAACTGTGAGAGACGGAATCTAAAACAAAAATCCAGAAAATCACATTGTATGATTTTTAAGTAATTAATTTGCATTTTATTGCATGACATAAGTATTTGATACATCAGAAAAGCAGAACTTAATATTTGGTACAGAAACCTTTGTTTGCAATTACAGAGATCATACGTTTCCTGTAGGTCTTGACCAGGTTTGCACACACTGCAGCAGGGATTTTGGCCCACTCCTCCATACAGACCTTCTCCAGATCCTTCAGGTTTCGGGGCTGTCGCTGGGCAATACGGACTTTCAGCTCCCCTCCAAAGATTTTCTATTGGGTTCAGGTCTGGAGACTGGCTAGGCCACTCCAGGACCTTGAGATGCTTCTTACGGAGCCACTCCTTAGTTGCCCTGGCTGTGTGTTTCGGGTCGTTGTCATGCTGGAAGACCCAGCCACGACCCATCTTCAATGCTCTTACTGAGGGAAGGAGGTTGTTGGCCAAGATCTCGCGATACATGGCCCCATCCATCCTCCCCTCAATACGGTGCAGTCGTCCTGTCCCCTTTGCAGAAAAGCATCCCCAAAGAGTGATGTTTCCACCTCCATGCTTCACGGTTGGGATGGTGTTCTTGGGGTTGTCCTCATCCTTCTTCTTCCTCCAAACACGGCGAGTGGAGTTTAGACCAAAAAACTATATTTTTGTCTCATCAGACCACATGACCTTCTCCCATTCCTCCTCTGGATCATCCAGATGGTCATTGGCAAACTTCAGATGGGCCTGGACATGCGCTGGCTTGAGCAGGGGGACCTTGCGTGCGCTGCAGGATTTTAATCCATGACGGAGTAGTGTGTTACTAATGGTTTTCTTTGAGACTGTGGTCCCAGCTCTCTTCAGGTCATTGACCAGGTCCTGCCATGTAGTTCTGGGCTGATTCCTCACCTTCCTCATGATCATTGATGCCCCATGAGGTGAGATCTTGCATGGAGCCCCAGACCGAGGGTGATTGACCGTCATCTTGAACTTCTTCCATTTTCTAATAATAGCGCCAACAGTTGTTGCCTTCTCACCAAGCTGCTTGCCTATTGTCCTGTAGCCTATCCCAGCCTTGTGCAGGTCTACAATTTTATCCCTGATGTCCTTACACAGCTCTCTGGTCTTGGCCATTGTGGAGAGGTTGGAGTCTGTTTGATTGAGTGTGTGGAGAGGTGTCTTTTATACAGGTAACGAGTTCAAACAGGTGAACAGTGTATCAAATACTTGTTCTCCCCACTGTGTGTGTGTGTGTGTGTGTGTATATACACACACACACACACACACACACACACACACATATATTGTGATGTCACGAGAGGCTGTGTCCTGGAGGGACGTTACATCCCCCTGAGATGGCTGCAAACCCAGACAGCTATGGCTCCATCTGCTGGTATGGTCGGGAACTCCAACCCTCTATGGCCAATCTTCCCACGCAGCTGAAACCAATCAGGAGCTGATGAGCTGAAGGTTTGTTGAAGGGAAGAGACACGGTCTCCAACCTGGGCTCTCTGGAGGACAAGAGGGCTGCACGTCCACTTCCATGAGGAATATAAGGATTTGGAGATACTTACCTTTGGGGAAATACTCACCTTTGGATATATGCACCTGTGGAAATACGTGTGGGACATTTGGAAGGACGTTTTGCTGGGTTGGCCACTAGCTGCAACGTGGAATACAGTAAGACTGGGGAAAAGTTATTTGAGCGAGGGAGAGTTATGATTTTGGATGTGGAAGAGACATCCCTGAACTGTTAACCCTTAAAGAGCCACCAGAGAACAGAATTGTGTTATACTTTCGTTAGTTTCCCAAGACCTTTAATAAAATCCTTGTTTTGGTTGAACCTGGTCTCCTTGCACTACTTGAGCAATCCCGCTGAAAGCTGTGTAGCCTCTCGTGACGTCACAATATATACATACACACAGTGCTTTCGTAAAGTATTCAGATCCCTTGACTTTTTCCACATTGTTACGTTACAGCCTTATTCTAAAATGGATTAAATTAATTTCACACAAATTTCAAATCTACACACAATACGCCATTATGACAAAGCAAAAACAGGATTTTAGAATTTTTTTCACATTTATTAAAAATAAAAAACAGAAATACCTTATTTATAATAATATAATAATATGCCATTTAGCAGACGCTTTTATCCAAAGCGACTTACAGTCATGTGCGCATACATTTTTACGTATGGGTGGTCCCGGGGATCGAACCCACTACCCTGGCGTTACAAGCGCCATGCTCTACCATGAGCTACAGACACTTTGATATGAGACTCGAAATTGAGCCTGTTTCCATGTATCATCCTTGAGATGTTTCTAAAACTTGATTGGGGTAAATTCAATTCATTGGACATGATTTGGAAAGGCACACACCTGTCTATATAAGGTCCCACAGTTGACAGTTCATGTCAGAGCAAAAACCGCCATGAGGTCGAAGGAATTGTCCATAGAGCTCCGAGACAGGATTGTGTCGAGGCACAGATCTGGGGAAGTGTACCAAAAAATGTCTGCAGCATTGAAGGTTTAAGGACACAGTGGCCTCCATCATTCTTAAATGGAAGAAGTTTGGAACCACCAAGACTCTTCCTAGAGCTGGCCACCCGGCCAAACTGAGCAATCGGGGGAGAAGAGCCTTGGTCAGGGAGGAGACCAAGAACCCGATGGTCACTCTGACAGAGCTCCAGAGTTCCTCTGTGGAGATGGGAGAACCTTCCAGAAGGACAATCATCTCTGCAGCACTCCACCAATCAGGCCTTTATGGTAGAGTGGCCTGACGGAAGCCACTCCTCAGTAAAAGGCACATGACAGCCCGCTTGGAGTTTGCCAAAAGGCACCTAAAGGACTCTCAGACCATGAGAAACAAGATTCTCTGGTCTGATGAAACCAAGATTGAACTCTTTGGCCTGAATGACAAGCATTCCGTCTGGAGGAAACCTGGCACCATCCCTACGGTGAAGCGTTGTGGTGGCAGCATCATGCTGTGGGGATGTTTTTCAGCGGCAGGTACTGGGAAACTAGTCAGGGTCGAGGGCAAAGGTGAACGGAGCAAAGTACAGAGAGATCCTTGATGAAAACCTGCTCCAGAGCGCTCAGGACCTCAGACTGGGGTGAAGCTTCACCTTCCAACAACCCTAAGCACACAGCCAAGAGAAGAATGGAAGAAACTCCCCAAATACAGGTGTGCCAAGCTTGTAGCGTCATACCCAAGAAGACTTGAGGCTGTTATCGCTGCCGAAAGGTGCTTCAACAAAGTACTGAGTAAAGGGTCTGAATACTTATGTAAATGTGATTTCAGTTTTTTTTTTTTTTTATACATTTGCAAACATTTCTAAAATCCTGTTTTTGCTTTGTCATTATGGGGTATTGTGTGTAGATTGCTGAGAAAAAAAACAATATAATCAATTTTAAAATAAGGCTGTAAATTAACAAAATGTGGAAAAAGTAAAGGGGTCTGAATACTTTCCTAATGCACTGTATGCAGTTGGTTTTATTCTATATATGGAAAAATAAGGTATAACATTTTGACCAATCGATTTGTCGAAAGAACAGGACGACTCTCGGTCTACCAAGATTATATTTTAGTCGGGGACAGCCTAATGCATTTAATGATTAACCTCAGCTTGCAAACCAACATATAGCCATGACTGGCTGGTGCAGGCAGTGAGCTGTTTGTGTTGTTGAGTTGCAAATGGTGGTCACACCCGATTTGCATGAGGCAAATGGTGGTCACACCCGATTAGTGGCAGTCGTGCCGTTTAAGATGAGGGAGGACGATTTATTTTCTTCATGAGCATGGCTTTATTTCTATTACAGCATATTGGATGACTGTCATTCATATTCCATTCACCCAGTTCAATGTAACAGCGATGGGTTTAGGCTACTACATGATACTCAAATGTTCCCTATACCAATCATGAGGTTGCTACAACCTAGCCTATGAATGAAAGTTTACAACGTAGGTGCACACAGGTTGAGAGAAACATTTGAGGTGACAGACAGTGACACATTCAATACCGCCTTGCACACTCTTGCCTGCATCTAGCTGATCTAGGGAGTAATTATTAGTCCAAACAGTTGCAAACAAGAGTTTCTATTGGACAAACTCGGGTATGTTTATTCCTGTTTGCTTCCATTTAAGAAACATTTGTCAACAGAATCAGCAGAATGAATACACCCCTGAACACGCGCAAACACAGTTAACTTTCATAGCAGCCACGTAATATCCCTTCTCACATCTATGCACTCTCCTCCTCTCACCTTTTCCCTTCGCTTGTGGACTTCAATGCTTGTGGACTTCGCTTGTGGACTTCAACACATCAGCTGTATGTGACCAGGCGAAAAAAAACTTCCCAAGCCAAACCATATAACCGCTACACACAGCCTACATCGTTGTCACCATATTAGCTAAAGTAACGTCATAGTCAACATGGCTAATAGAACTAACACATTAGTAAACACGCTACAATCATGCAGTAACGTTACGGTGTACAGTCAGTAAGCAGTTTAGCACTTACACCAGCGGGCCCGGTGGCAATAAATTAGTAAAACCAAAAGCTTACATCGACTTGGAAGATTTCCAGTGTTGTGTTGGATAGTCATAGCCAGCTAGCTAACAAAACATCACTCTGTTTGAGCAGGGTGTTTCAGTAGGCTAATCTAGCTAGCTGCATTTGCTAGCTAAGTAAGTGAGACTGAAAGTGGGAAAACATTTATGAAATCTCTCTCTATCCCCTCTTGCTTCAACTTCATTTTGGAAGAAATTGATTTGTTCAAAACTGTTCAACTATTGTCTTTCTCTCTCTTTGAGTCAACTACTCACCACATTTTATGCACTGCAGTGCTAGCTAGCTGTAGCTTATGCTTTCAGTACTCATTCTCTGATCCTTTGATTGGGTGGACTGCATGTCAGTTCAAGCTGCAAGAGCTCTGATAGGTTGGAGGACATCCTCCGGAAGTTGTCATAATTACTGTGTAAGTCTATGGAAGGGGGCGAGAACCATGAGCCTCCTAGGTTTTGTATTGAAGTCAATATACCCAGAGGAGGACGGAAACTAGCTGTCCTCTGGCTACACCATGGTGCTACCCTACAGAGTGCTGTTGAGGCTACTGTAGACCTTCCTTGCAAAAAAAAGTGTGTTTTAATCAATTATTTGGTGACGTGAATAGATTTAGTATATGTTTCATTATTTTTATTTTTATGTAATTCACTAAAGAGGATAGTCCTCCCCTTCCTCCTCTGAGGAGCCTCCACTGCACCTGATACTGACTGGTTTTCTGATCCACGCGGCTACCTGTGACCAACATACGCATATCTGTATTCCCATTCATGTGAAATCCATAGATCAGGGGACTAATGAATTTATTTCAATTGACTGATCTCCTTATATGAACTGTAACTCAGTAATGTTCAGTGTAGATGTTTTTACAATAAGGTTCGTCCTTATTTGAGTGTTGTTAAAAGAAACGCGACCTAATTCATCGTGAGACAACATTGCTGACAGCTAAACACCATCCAAATAATAGCCAACTAGCTAACGTTAGCTGTCGAAACGAAATGGCATTTATTTCATGAAAGACGTAACCGACTAAATCATAAACACATCATGCTGATTAGATCAAGAATAACCAATGCATAACATAATAAACTAACTTACATTTACTTACTTTTTATCGAGGTGAATGTATTCCTTTAAAAAAAATAAGATTTCACTCTTATTTCTTCCCTCTTCCGAGTTGTTATGCTAGGAGCACAGTGGCCATGCTAGAGACGTATGTCATGTGATGAAATCAGCTGATTGGCGCCTGCAGTTCAAAGGTTGAACGAGAGCTTCCTGCCAGATAAGGCTATACCAGGGGTGTATTCATTACGTTGATTCTGTTGCAAAACGTTCTGAGATGTTCCGAATTGTTTTCCCATTGTTGCAAAACATTTTTCAACAGAAATCGTTTACTCCAAACGGACACAAATTCAGTTAAGTCCCTTCACATTTCATTGCGTTTGTTCTGTTGGCTTCCGTTTGCTTCTTAAACGTTAAACGGTTTCCGTTGCAAGACGGTTTCCGTTGCCTATTACACTCTTTCGATTGGTGGATACATCTTTGTATTTGAATACCTCTTGAATATTCGACGAGGGGTGTTGACGTCAACCGCCTGTATTCAATGGAGAGTGCGATGCTAGCCTCATGAATATGCATAGCCCGTCTCGAATTTTCAATAGGAACACTCGATTAGGGCTGTTGACGTCGAGTCGTTGCCGGGAGGAGACGAAAGAAGGAGGGGAAAATGGCGGAAGCGGATGACGAAGTGGAATCTGAACACAATGGCGGTAGAATCAAGGAGAAAATGAGTATTGTTCAAAAGAATGGAAAACGGAGTAATGTAGTGTACAGTGCTGAGAATGACCCTTCGTATCTACTAGGAGTACGGTTTGTTAATAAGGAGCAGCTGAGCAGAGTACCAATCTTGGAAGAATCCATTTGAGTTATCCAGACTGGTGGAGAGTGCTGGGTAAAGTGAAGGATGTGAGGGTCACGAGAGGCGGGTTTGTTTAGATGTTTTGTGATTCCGCGGATCGATTTGATAAGTTTGAAGTGTTGTGTGTGTGTGTCGCTTCGGAACAGGGCACCCCTTAAGGGGGTTATATCTGGCGTTTCGTGGGAAGTTGATTTGGAAGAGATGAAAAATATTCCTCGAGTGATTGAAGCACGTCGGATGAATCTAGTGGTGAATGGGGAAAAAGTGAAGAGTTTATCAGTTATTTTGTTTTTGAAATGGAGTCTCTCCCTAATGAAGTGCAGTTAGGATATATTAACTACAGAGTTGGAGCATTTATCCGAAGAACAATGCAGGGTGAACATTGTAAAGCTTTTGGTCGTGTAGAAAGTGTTTGCAGAAGGGAGAAGCTAATATGTGGAAAATATCATATTATGTGTAAAAGTGAAGACAATGTGACATGTTGTAATTGCGGTGGGAATCATGAAGCCACGTATTCTGAATGCCCCACATAGGTAAAAGAGAATGAGGTGGCCAAAGTCAGGGTTGTACAGAGCATTTCATATGCAGAAGCTGTGAAAAGGGTTGAGGGTTTGAATGTTGCACCAGAACAGTCCATGGTAGTGGATAGGCCTTCACTCCACCACCACCACCACGCCCCACCACCACCACCACACCATACCACCACGCCCCACCAGTAATCTTGTTTGCCAGTCACTTCCGCGCAATTAGCCTGGGGACACAGTTACACCGTCAGAGACTATCCCCAGCGCTTCTTACGTTTCTGTTAACTGTGAGCAAGTCAGTTACCACGCCCCACCAGGACCACCATGCCCCACCACTATATATACAGGGGGGTACCGGTACAGAGTCAATGTGAAATAACAGTAGAGAGGCTATATACAGGGGGTACCGGTACAGAGTCAATGGGAAATAACAGTAGAGAGGCTATATACAGGGGGTACCGGTACAGAGTCAATGGGAAATAACAGTAGAGAGGCTATATACAGGAAGTACCGGTACAGAGTCAATGGGAAATAACAGTAGAGAGGCTATATACAGGGGGTGCCGGTACAGAGTCAATGGGAAATAACAGTAGAGAGGCTATATACAGTGTACAGAGTCAATGGGAAATAACAGTAGAGAGGCTATATACAGGGGGTGCCGGTACAGAGTCAATGGGAAATAACAGTAGAGAGGTTATGTACAGGGGGTGCCGGTACAGAGTCAATGGGAAATAACAGTAGAGAGGCTATATACAGGGGGTACTGGTACAGAGTCAATGTGTAATAACAGTAGAGAGGCTATATACAGGGGGTGCCGGTACAGAGTCAATGGGAAATAACAGTAGGGAGGCTATATACAGGGGGTACCGGTACAGAGTCAATGGGAAATAACAGTAGAGAGGCTATATACAGGGGGTACCGGTACAGAGTCAATGTGAAATAACAGTAGGGAGGCTATATACAGGGGGTACCGGTACAGAGTCAATGTGAAATAACAGTAGAGAGGCTATATATGGTGGAACAAGCTCCCTCACGACGCCAGGACAGCGGAGTCACTGACCACCTTCCGGAGACACTTGAAACCCTACCTTTTTAAGGAATACCTGGGATAGTATAAAAGTAATCCTTCTAAAAAAAACCCCCAAAAAAAAACTCCTTCTGATTGGCTGGGCCTGGCTCCCCAGTGGGTGGGCCTATGCCCTCCCAGGCCCACCCATGGCTGTGCCCCTGTCGAATCCACAGATTAGGGCCTAATGAATTTATTTCAATTGACTGATTTCCTTATATGAACTGTAACTCAGTAAAATCTTAGAAATTGTTGCATGTTGCGTTTTATATTTTTGTTCAGTACAGTTGCCCACCCCAAGCTGTACTCCATCTAGCCAAAACCAAATTGCATGGCGAGAGAATGACGATATTTGCGTCACTTCTATCCGTAGCTGTACCCCGTCTAGCAACAACCCTCTGACGCCCACCACAAAATGCAAACGTAAACCAAAGATGTTTTATTTTTTATTATGAACAATAAAACAAATACAAAAACAGAAATATACAAACGAGTACATCAACCTAACAGACAGGTGTATTACATGTCGAGATACATTTTCAATTTGTCAAAAGGTTTTATGATATGTAATGCTTTTTTTTTACACTTACTGATCATTTCTAAATAATATTTCAATTCTATCTTAAACAATGTGAAGAGGAGTTTGTTCTCCGCCCATTTCATTTTATGGATAAAGAATCTTCCATGAAGTTAAATCGGGGTCCAAATCATTTGAATCAAAATAAAGCATATCCGTTTTTTTTATTTTTTATAAAATCTTCTAACTCCAAAATCTTCTGACATTAAAACAGACCCAAAATAAATGGTCAAGAGTCTCAGGGTCACAACCAGAAAATACACATTTGTTAGCAATTATGAATCTGTGTACAATAAAGGTCTTTACAGGGTCGATTCTATGAATGAGTTTGTATGATACTTCTTTCACCTTGTTAGATATACAACATTTGCCAGACAACAACAAGACTTTGTTCCAGTTCCCTTGTCCTACACCATCCCGGGCTTTAGCCCCGAATGATTTTGTCTCAGCCCCGAGTCTTCTGCCCTTTTGGGATGGCGTCAGTGGCGGCTCCTGAAAAAATTCTCAGGGGGGGCAATTTTTCTGATGATTTAGGTGACCTACACACATTTAAAAAAAGATATGTCCAGCAACAACATGAAGACAGGGGCAGCATATAAGTCAATACCAGAAGCATTTATTGACTGATCTCAAAAGTGTTGGCTTACCAGGGTTGGTGGAGCCCTCAGTTTCATCTTTGCCTCGCAAAGCTAACTCAAACACTCCGCAAAACTTCACACACTGGATTAGCCGGCTGAGGATGTGGCGGTTCTTGCTAATGTCGTAGTAAATATATTTGTTATAGTGAATATGGAATATGATATGTTGAGTAAAATGTTGTGCTAAGATCTATTTAGGTCAGGAGCTGGTTATAAGTTCTGTTCCTATCCAATAACAATGGACAAAAGGGTCCTATCTTGTCAGCCTTGTCAGTTTCAGTTCTCCAGTAAACTTGTGATTATCAACACTAACCTCATCGTTGTGGCGGCGGACAGCTAGCCTGTATCCCTCATCCAGTTGAGTGGGAATGTTCACTCTCCCCAAAGCAGACAATCTCAAACAGCTATCCATGTGGGTCTTTGACAGCTCATGTTTCTTAATCTTTCCTGAAAGATGGTGCATGTCCGTTACACACCAGTCGCTGTCCAAGCGGTGCTGTCTGCCGTGCCGCCTTCAGGGTGAAAGAGTAAGCAGGGGGTAGCAGAAGACTGCATTAGCTACATCGCAGCCTGCTAGCCAGGTTTTTCGTTCGTACCAATTTTTGGAAAATCCTCGGGTGTAGGACTTCCCCCCTTTAGTAGAAACCTGTTGAATTATTAAATTTGGTCTGGGAGGTCCTAATTGTTTCGTTGCCAATTTATCTTCATTTGTTCGCGACAAAAAGGAACTTCTTTCAAAGACACAATCGAGTTGCACTGAAGCCTAGCCATTTTCACAGTAGTAGTGAATTGATTGATGAGGCTACCCGCTCTTTTCTTAGTTACGTTCATGGTTATGTTACGTATGACGAAAGCGCGTAAGTGCAAGCCCTCAGAAACCCATAGAGATTGTATTGAAAGCTCTGATATTTGAAAAAAATAGATTTTACATGGGAGTCTATGACAGACTTCTGGGCGATTTTCAACCTGACTGAAATCGCCCCCAAAGAGGGGGCCATTTGAAGCACGACTTTAGCCTGATTGGACATTTAGTGGCACTGTGGCAGATCAGACGTCTAGATTACAACACTGATAACTACTGTTGCCGTGATATAATTGATTAGAAAAAAAATCCCTTCCTTTTCCCGTTTGGCAGTGCGTCGCCCATATCGCCCTATTGAACACACCGCCCCTGGATGGCGTAATGAACTGCAATGAATACTCCAAACATGAGGCCCACACAAGACAAACATGGCATATTCCTCTCAAAAGCCAGAGGAAGTAGTCCTTGCTAAAACATTACCTCTCAAAAAAAAGAAAGATGCCACTTCTGACATGTTCTGTGTGTATAAATTGTTAGACCCTGATATGTTCCCATCACTGAAGGAAATCATACAGGCCGCGCTGACCATCCCGGCTAGCAGCGCTGACCATCCCAACTAGCAGCTCTGACCATCCCGGCTAGCAGCTCTGACCGTCCCAACTAGCAGCTCTGACCATCCCGGCTAGCAGCGCTGACCATCCCAACTAGCAGCTCTGACCATCCCGGCTAGCAGCGCTGACCATCCCGGCTAGCAGCTCTGACCATCCCGGCTAGCAGCGCTGACCATCCCGGCTAGCAGCTCTGACCATCCCGGCTAGCAGCGCTGACCATCCCGGCTAGCAGCGCTGACCATCCCGGCTAGCAGCTCTGACCATCCCAGCTAGCAGCTCTGACCATCCCAGCTAGCAGCTCTGACCATCTCGGCTAGCAGCTGCGAGAGATCTTTCAGTGCATTAAGATGTCTACATACCTGGTTTAGGAGCCCAATGACCCGAGATAGAATGCATCATGACAATTGACAAAGATATACAAAGAGTGTGCAAAGCTGTCATCAAGGCAAAGAGGGGCTATTGAAGAATCTCAAATATAAAATATTTGTTTAACACTTTTTTGGTTACTACATGATTCCATATGTGTTATTTCATTGTTTTGATGTCTTCACTATTATTCTACAATGTAAAAAAAAAAGTTACAACAAAAAAATAAAATAAACCTTGAATGAGTAGGTGTGTCCACATTTTTGACAGGCAGTGTACCTACTAACACGCCTGTGAAATAGTGAAGTCATAGACAGGTTTGCACCTACAGTTTCATTTTGTTTAATTTCTAATCTTTATGGATGGACTAACATCCTAGTACTGTGTAATATAATTCGCAAACATCGTGAATATTTAGTTGTAGAAAGGATTGTATGCTGGTATGTGTGTAAAATTGTGAAGTGTTGTTACTACAGGGGTGTTGGAGGGGGTGTATTTGGTTTTGTGTAATTAATTAGGTAGAAATATTGTCCTGTAGCTAATTGACCTTGGAATCTGTGATTTATTACGACAAATATTATAAAATCATGATTTGCAAGCGTATTTGGTGCCTGCAAGTGTGTTTGGTGCCTGTTTGCAAGCGTGTTTGGTGCCTGCAAGCGTGTTTGGTGCCTGTTTGCAAGCGTGTTTGGTGCCTGTTTGCAAGCGTGTTTGGTGCCTGTTTGCAAGCGTGTTTGGTGCCTGCGTTTGTACATATTATTACACTCTACAGTTATAATACAAGCCTACTGCTAATGTGAGTTTATGCAGTTCCAACATAATCCAAAGGATTGCAGCCTAAAATCCCAATCCTGCATTATTGCACGTAACTAGAACGTTTGTTCATGCAAAACATTCATTTGTGGTTTAGGTTTAGGCTGCCACCATGTGGATTATTTTGGAACTGCACAGTGTGCGCAGCATGACCAGCTCACATTAGTTAGCGGTAATATGACTAACATCAACATGAGGCTTTTTTTTATTGCCAATCAAATATTGGACTTGGTTTATGAAAAGATTGCAACAAAATGATAAATAATTTTTCCAACAATTTTTCTTCCCGGAAAATTACGATATAGTTGTGCACTTTTTTTTTTTTTTTACAAATATTATTGACACCATATTCCATGGGTTTACTGACCCCAATCCGTTTAATTAATATTAAGAAGTATTAATTATTTGGCGTCAGGAGAGCACAGCACATTGAAGAAAGCAGTGAGATATGCAACATAGCGTTATGTTTCTGCAAAATGTTCACTGCTAGCGTGCGAGCAGTGAATGTTATTACAGTTGAAGTCAGAAGTTTACATACACTTAGGTTGGAGTCATTAAAACTCGTTTTTCAACCACTCCACACATTTCTTCTTAACAAACTATAGTTTTGGGAAGTCGGTTAGGACATCTACTTTGTGCATGACACAAGTCATTTTTACAACTATAGGCCCTTTTCACGTGACGTCAGACAACTTCCGTTCTGCCGCGATGCAGGTTATGTTTACATCCGGTGTCGCTTAGGAACGCTTAGCTAGTAGCACATCATTATGGAGTTCACCCAGTCCCTTTCACATCTGCCACCAATACGACTTAATGACGTAGAACGACTTGCTGACAAGTGGTCCCTTACTTCAAGATCGAAGCTTGATAAAGGCTACAAGTTCTTCGTTGAAGGTTACCTGTTTGATTATGAAGGTACGTGTTTATCTTTATTTAGCTTAAATTAGCCCTATGCTAGCGAAGGTTATGAGCTGACGAGTTTCTGTTTTGCAGCCTCTTTTTAATATTACTGCTGTTTGTATCGACCGTAAGATAAGAGTCAGTAATGTATTAATGGCTAATGCTGCGCCCTTTCTCCCAATCACTGTATTGAAACAGTCTCAAGTGTAGTTAACGGTGAGGTGACAGTGAGAGGGCGATGTTACAGGTCCATGAAGAAAAATGAGGAGGCTCATCGGCTTCAGGTTTCTCAGATAAACAGTTCTCTAACATTATGATAAGATAGGTTAAGATAGATAAGTTTTCTTTTTGTTGTGTTTTGCTGCGGTTGCAGATTTAATAAGAATGATTCCACAATGTTCCACTGTGGATCAGTTTGTTTCTCAGTCTGAGCTCTGATTTTGTATCATTAAACTTAATACACAACGAAATTCTTACAAACCGATGTGGGTTGTTGGCGGCAATAAAGACTGGGAAAGATTCTGTGATAACTCAAAATGTTCAAATTTTCGATAAGTGTTGGCACTACTTGTCAAAGGTTTCAGAACAGCCAATTTTTCTTAATTAAAAAAAAGAAATTGGGTTTTGAAAATTGTGTACAGTAGTTTATAATGAAACGCATGAAAAAATGTTTTGTAAGTACAGCACTAATTGTTATGTCTCTATGAACAGGTTACACTAGACTCTGCAGAGGTTCCTGTGGTACTCAATCACATGTCATGTTCCTGCTCTGCTGGGAAAGCACTATGTAATCACATAGTAGCACTTCTTTTCAAAGTGCTCACTATGTTACCATGGGCTTTAAGACAGTGCCATTGCCTCTGTCATGCACCAGCGCACTGCAGACCTGGCACCGGCCTAGGACACAGGTCAGACATTATTTGTTACACTGATGCAGAACTTTGCAGTTTGTATTGACTTTTGACAATGTATTGTTCATCATTATTATATCACAGGGAATTGTACCAGAGGCCACCAATGATATGGCGGTGTGTAAACCAGCGGCTAAGAAAAAAACAAGTGTCAGAGCTGGTGTGAAGTGCACACTGTACCGAGCCTATGATGGTGAGTCTGAATGAGCCCCCGCCTGTACTAGAGCACAAAGACTTTAGTGCATTTCTAAAATAATACAAACATAAAAGTGATTATTATTTGTTACTTTTTATATAGACTTTCAGTGGATATTTTTTTATTTGTATTAGAAGCATGTACGAGACTGGATGAGTGTGGTTGTCTTTTTTTAGTGAAAAAGATAAGGTGGCATTTAATGAAATCTAAACTTGACATATCTCACTTTCATGCCAGGGCCTATTCCGGATCCTCACGTCATGGCCAGTGCTGAGAAACTGAAAGACATCCGTCCACAACCAGGGATTTGCAAATTGCTGCACGGGCTTGAGGGCCTTAATTTGGTGGACTCTAAATTTGGCCCTGTGCCATTTGGGTCTGTGCTTTCTTACCAGTGCCCTCTAGAATTAAGTAGAGATATTATTAAACACCCTGGTGCCAGTGAGTTTCCTCAGTTGCCTATTGAAGGTTACAACTTTAAATTTCCCATTGATTTTGAGCCCAACTACATACAACAATGTCATTTGGACAGCCTGATTGTGTCAGAGGAGATGTCTGCTGCTATTGAAGCAGAAACAAGAATGCAGTCAGAATGCCAGCTGTGGAGCCAGGTACGCAAACCCCGACTGACAGCCAGCAGATTCCGTGAAATATGCCATGTTCGTGGGGAGTTGTCTGCCAAGGCTTTGGCAACCCGCATTCTGAGAGGAACTCCTCAGACAGCTGCTATGAGAAGAGGGTTGGATCTGGAACCTGAGATACTGAGGCAATATTCTGATTTTTGTGATGTCTCTCTGAAACAATGCGGGGTCATCATCCACCCTGATTCACCTCACCTTGCAGCCAGCCCGGATGCTAAAGTCTTCTGCCCAACAGAAGCACCACCATTTGGTCTTGCTGAGGTTAAGAGTTGCGATGTTGAAAATGTTACCCAAGTTAAACACCTGATCACAGTTAAAGGCCAGGCCTGCCTTAAGAAGAGCCACAAATACTACTATCAGGTTCAAGGCCAACTCGCCTTAAGCGGACTTCAGTGGTGTGACTTCATTACAGATACCCGCACTGACTTCACAGTTGAGAGAATCTTTAGGGATGAGGAGATTATCCACTCAATGCGACAGAAGCTTGATCATTTCTATTATAACATCTACATGGATGTCTTCTTAAGTTATAAAACATAAGGCAGAATTTTATGTGTAAATAGTGTTAAGGTAAATGTGGAAGGTGAACCTTTGACATTTTTTTCTTTAACTGCAAATTAACTTGTCATATACTGTATATCTCCTATGTACTGAAACACACATTTTGAAAAGGATTGTGATGTAAATGTCGACATGTTTTTCTTTAACTGCAAATGAACTTAATTGTGTTATATACTGTATATCTATGTATTGAAATACAAATTTTGAAAAGGATTGCGATGTTGTAAATGCTCTTACCAAAATCAAAAAGGATTGGAAGCAGTTGCTTGCAAACATATATTTAATAGTTCCATCAGTGCCATGACACATAAGCACATAACATGGTTAATAGTTGGATATTTTTACAATATATCACATTAGGTTCATTAATAGCTATGAAAAAGTTATTACCCTTAACAAAAACATACAGTATAACATTAGATCAATTAAATTACCAACAAAGTTAATTCATATTTACATTTTTTTGTACATACAATACAGTAATATAAAAGTACTTCTATTTACAGCCCATCTAGCTTACTCAGGAAATATACAACTTCCAGTTGACAAAAACATCAGACTGGTTTGTCTCCTTTAATGTCAAGAGGTCCCTGATAGTTCGACATGAGGCAGCAGATGGCCCACAGCTGATTCACTGAACCCACTGTGGAAAGAGGAACAAGCCCATCCCAGATATGGTACTCCTTCACCCTCCGTATGGCCCTCTCGACTAAAATCCTCAGCCGGGCGATGGCCTGGGTCTTAAGAGTGTCCTCCCTGCTGAGCTGAGGAGATTTTTACGGGAAGATACGGGAATTTCTGTTTGTTGTTTGAACAAAATGGTACACTGCAATAGCATCTTCTCGAAGATTGTGCCATGCTTCGGTGTTGGATGGGATACTGTTGCGATACAGACACCGGGAGAAAAGAAACAGCTAAATTAACATTCAGCTTTGACCAGGAATCAATATTTATCTAGCTATCATGCACAACAGTATTTGAATAGGTGAGTTACTATACATTCATGAATAAACTAACTGCCTAACAAAGGGTTAGATAGCTAGCTAAGTAAACTTGTTACATTACAGCCAGGCAGCAATGTAACGCTACCTTTAACGTTATCGGTATCTGGTACTAAGTTGTTGTTAGCTAACGTTAGCCCACTTTTAAGTAACTAAGGCAGTGAACAATTATGAATTAACAATAACGTTAGCAAGTTACAAACCATTGCATATACGTAAACATTATTACTCTTAACTTTACTAATTTAACTTAAACGTACCTCAGAAGAGAAGTCTCAGGTTACGGGCGAACGGAAGTGAAGTTAACCTGCTACGCGGAAAGGCGGAAGTTAGATGACGTCATCGTGAAAAGGGCCTATTGTTTACAGACAGATTATTTCACTTATAATTCACTGTATCACAATTCCAGTGGGTCAGAAGTTTACATACACTAAGTTGACTGTGCCTTTAAACAGCTTGGAAAATTCCAGAAAATGATGTCATGGCTTTAGAAGCTTCTGATAGGCTAATTGACATAATTTGAGTCAATTGGAGGTGTACCTGTGGATGTATTTCAAGGCCTACCTTCAAACTCAGTGCCTCTTTGCTTGACATCATGGGAAAATCAAAAGAAATCAGCCAAGACCTCAGACATTTTTTTTGTAGACCACAAGTCTAGTTCATCCTTGGGAGCAGTTTCCAAACGCCTGAAGGTACCACGTTCATCTGTACAAACAATAGTACGCAAGTATAAACACCATGGGACCACGCAGCCATCATACCGCTCAGGAAGGAGACACGTTCTGTCTCCTAGAGATGAATGTACTTTGGTGAGAAAAGTGCAAATCAATCCCAGAACAACAGCAAAGGACCTTGTGAAGATGCTGGAGGAAACAGGTACAAAAGTATCTATATCCACAGTAAAACAAGTCCTATATCGACATAACCTGAAAGGCCGCTCAGCAAGGAAGAAGCCACTGCTTCAAAACCGCCATAAAAAAGCCAGACTATGGTTTGCAACTGCAGATGGGGACAAAGATAGTACTTTTTGTAGAAATGTCCTCTGGTCTGATGAAACAAAAATAGAACTGTTTGGCCATAATGACCATCATTATGTTTGGAGGAAAAAGGGGGATGCTTGCAAGCCGAATAACACCATCCCAACTGTGAAGCACGGGGGTGGCAGCATCATGCTGTGGGGGTGCTTGCTGCAGGAGGGACTGGTGCACTTCACAAAATAGATGGCATCACGAGGAAGGAAAATTATGTGGATATATTGAAGCAACAGCTCAAGACATCAGTCAGGAAGTTAAAGCTTGGTCGCAAATGGGTCTTCCAAATGGACAATGACCCCAAGCATACTTCCAAAGTTGTGGCAAAATGGCTTAAGGACAACAAAGTCAAAGTATTGGAGTGGCCATCACAAAGCCCTGACCTCAATCCTATAGAAAATGTGTGGGCAGAACTGAAAACGTGTGTGCGAACAAGGAGGCCTACAAACCTGACTCAGTTACACCAGCTCTGTCAGGAGGAATGGGCCAAAATTCACCTTATTGTGGGAAGCTTGTGGAAGGCTACCCGAACTGTTTGACCCAAGTTAAATAATTTAAAGGCAATGCTACCAAATATGAATTGAGTGTATGTAAACTAGACTAAGATACAGTAGAATAGTATAGAATATAGTATATACATATGAGATGAGTAATGCAAGATATGTAAACATTATTCAAGTCAATAGTGTTCAATTTATTAAAGTGACCAGTGATTTCTAATCTATGTATATAGGCAGCAGCCGCTAATGTGCTAGTGATGGCTATTTAACAGTCTGATGGTCTTGAGATAGAAGCTGTTTTTCAGTCTCTCGGTCCCAGCTTTGATGCACCTGTACTGAACTCGCCTTCTGGATGATAGCGGTGGTTGTTGTCCTTGATGATCTTTTTGGCCTTCCTGTGACATCAGGTGCTGTAGGTGTCCTGGAGGGCTGGTAGTTTAACCCCGGTGACGCATTGCTGTTGGGCAGACAGCACCACCCTCTGGAGAGCCCTGCGGTTGCGGGCAGTGCAGTTGCCGTACCAGGCGTTGATACAGCCCGACAGGATGTTCTCAATTGTGCATCTGTAAAGGTTTTTGAGGGTTTTAAGGGCCAAACCAAATTTCTTCAGCCTCCTGAGGTTGAAGAGGCGCTGTTGCACCTTCTTCAACACACTGTCTGTCTGGGTGGACCATTTCAATGTGTCAGTGATGTGTACACCAAATGAACTTGAAGCTTTCCGCCTTCTCCACTGCGAAGGTGGTATGAAGTTAAATAATTTGTGATATGAAGTTAAATAATTTAGTAAACAACTATTTTAGTTACTGACAGAGGAACATCCAAGACAAGGGAGGTATAAACTAAACCAAAGATAGTACAGTATGAAGGCTAAAGCTGCTTCTCCAATAGAAATTCCCGATCACACTTGTAGGCGATGTCATGGCAACGGTGGCTATATATTATAAAGTAGTTTTTGATGAAAATGAAAAAGTGTCAGTTTGTGACTCACGAGGTTGGAGCAGTAAGAAATTAAACGACTGAAGACATTGGCTTGAATCTAGGTTGTGCCTTTAGATTTCGAGAAAATTAACAACTATGAAATATTTTTTCACTTCTCAAACCCAAACCCCGGCCTGGTCTGTTTTGAAAGAGTTCCCGGATGTCGCGCCTCTGGGTTTAGAAACTTACTAGCTAGCAGACGAAGTTTAGAGAAATATTTCTCAAAAGAGCTGGGAAGTCTTTTTTTGTCTCGAATTTAATTTAAACATAATGGAGGCCAAGGGATTTGCAGTAGTCTACCACCAGTAAAGGTAAAGCGTTAGCTAGCCTATCAGGTTAGGGACAAGTAGCTAGCTAACGCAGCTGCAAACCGCATTAGCCTAACCTAGCTTGCTAGCTAGCGAAAAAACACAAGAAAAGGTAACTAGCTAGATAGCAAACGTTAGCAGCATCTCCATATACGATTTAGGCGTTTGCAGCCACTTAGCTAACTAACTTATATAGGGCAAATGATAATAGCTAGTTATGTAGCTAGCGGTAGGCAGTTATCAAGTTAGCTTGCTCACGTCAGTTTTATGGTCCATGTATTCATTGGTGCGAAATGGACGTTGACGTTAAGCTAGAGGAAGATGAGAGGGAGACATCCCAAACAATCATTTGGTCTGATTCGATTAATGCCTGGATAGATTACCCAAGTTCTCCATTGTCAGGAAACACAGAAACAGGTTCCCATGTGGGTTTACTGAAAGAGCATTCACATGTACCTACAATAAATCCCCAAACAACAAGTCATGGGCAGATTTTACGTATTTTTCCTGAAAAGACCGGAGCACGTGATGGGGAGAACAGGGCTGTCAAAATGGTTTATTTCTGTGAAGACCAAGATACAATCAGCACATCTGAAAGGCTTTTGATCAGAGAGGAGTCATGGCACGAAGCACCGTCCAGTGATATTTCAATGGCAAATGTATCCACCCTCAGTGGTTTTTTTGAAGCTCAAATCAACCCAACTTCACAGGGGTTTAGCCTAAGCCAAACACAGACCCAGACCAATAATGAATTGCCTGTAGACAATGTTACTATCCCAAGCCATAGTACTGCCATTCCTTCTGTGCTAACCTCACCTGCTACAGAAAGCGGCTGTAATTTAGCTGTATATACTAGACCTATTCTTCCAGAATATTGTGAGCCATTGAACTTTCCCTCGGATGAAGAAGAAGAAGACTACAATGCCGATTTAAGACGAAGACTACAATGCCAACAAACGGTAGAGGATAAATATATACGGCAGTGTCGTGGCTGTTACTCAAGACCTAACCTTAAAAAGTTTGGGAAATGTTGGAAAGATCCATACGCCAAGTGCAAGGAAATAGGTGTAGATTTCAATGTTGGATCTGGACCGAAACAGAAACTTGATTTGCATTTACTGACAATTGGTGTTATGGTCGAGGTGTCCGAATATGCTAAAAATATTAATAGATCTAACAAGCATGTTATCTGTGAAATTCTAGAATACAACTTTGGTCTTGGTGTACAAAATGATGTACGATATTTATTTTCAAGCCGCACTATGTGGAAATTAAAAGACATGCTGAAGATGCATTCTAAGAGGAGAAACCCTGAGTGGTTAACAGAAGTGTTTGAACTTCCTGATCCAAAGACAATGAAAGCATGGGGAAAATCTCGATTTGCAAGGTCCAATTTGCATAACAGCGTGTCAGGAAATCCTACACCTTTTGACATCTGCATAAAGGAGGACCCTGTTGGGGACCTGATAGCTCCTCTGCGTGTGACGACTGAGCGCTTCTCTACTGAGACACATGTAACAGGATGTGCTGATGAGACAGATGTAACAGGATGTGCTGATGAGACAGATGTAACAGGATGTGCTGATGAGACAGATGTAACAGGATGTGCTGATGAGACAGATGTAACAGGATGTGCTGATGAGACAGATGTAACAGGATGTGCTGATGAGACAGATGTAACAGGATGTGCTGATGAGACAGATGTAACAGGATGTGCTGATGAGACAGATGTAACAGGATGTGCTGATGAGACAGATGTAACAGGATGTGCTGATGAGACAGATGTAACAGGATGTGCTGATGAGACCGATGTAACAGGATGTGCTGATAAGACAGATGTAACAGGATGTGCTGATGAGACAGATGTAACAGGATGTGCTGATGAGACAGATGTAACAGGATGTGCTGATGAGACAGATGTAACAGGATGTGCTGATGAGACAGATGTAACACGATGTGCTGATGAGACAGCAATCTTTGATCCTGAAAATGAACCTAATGATATCTGCACGAGGGATGAGCCAGATCTGGACATCATCCATCATGTCCGGACGGAGACCTTCACCATTCAGACAGACATGACAGTGGACCAATCCTTAATGATGCCCACAGTAGAAGAAGCATTGAGGGAACTCTACCCAATCTGTAAGGAAAAAGGACTTGACCTTGATGTGAAATCAAAATTTGGGAAAAATGAGAAACTTGACTTGCATCTATTGACCAGAGACGTGATGTTTGAATTGGCTGATTTTGCCTCAAAAGTGTGTGGAAATTGGAAGCAGATGGTCTGTGATGTTCTCGAGCATAATTTTGATCTGGATTTACAAAGTGGGAAAACTGAGCTGGCTGAAGATATTATGGGAAGGTTAAGAGCAGTTTTGCAGCACAAGGCAGGTTTAAAATATCATGACTACCGACTGAGATGTGAATTTGAAAAGGAATACTTTTTCTTGAAGAAGTCACGCAAACGCAAGAACCCTGCAGAGATGTCCAGTAACCAGGTAACTACAACATCACTTGAGCCGAAATACCAAATGAAAGAAGTATCGAAAAGGAGGAGATTGGATTTAATGAGGAAGAAAAATGAAATGGACATGTGCATAGTGAGGGAGACAGAGGGAGTGCGTTTTGAAGTCAGACCAGTAGAACCTCATTGTGTCAAGATGGAGAGCATCTCTGATGAGACTGACCTTGCACTTTGTACTGATGAAACAAAGCAAATTGTTGTTACCAACTTGGACCAATCAAATGTGACGTCTAACACCCAAAAAGTGCTGAAAGTGTGCTACCCACTCTGTGAGGAAATAGGTCTGGACCTTGGTGTTGCATCCAAACCTTCTAAAAAGAAACTGGAATTTCAGTTACTGACAAACGGTGTAATATTTGAGGTGTATAAATATGCTAAGGTAAAATCCTATCCCGTAAAAGCAAAAGGATGGGGGTATATTCTCTATGATATTCTAGAATACAATTTCGATCTTAGTTTGCAAAATCAGAGACGTAATCAATTTCAATTATGTATTCATCTTAAAGTGCGAAGAATGGTTCAGAAACACAAAGCTGAACTCTCAGAAAAGGGCAAAATCTCTAAAGAATTGTTCATAATACCTAGTGTGATGCAAACCAAAGCAAAGAAAAACAGTGCTTTCAGATTATTTTCCCGAAAAATGTATGGAACAAGATGTAAAACTGGTTTATCCTCATCGAGGTAAAGACACTCGCTATGGAGACGGTTGAAACAATCTCCACTGATGAAGCAGCAATGCTTGCCCAGGATAATGGACCTGCTGATATCTGCATAAAAAGGAGGAGCCTGACCTTCACTCTGAGGTCAAAGGGGTTTATTTCTGTGAAGAACCAAGAAACCGTCAGCACCAAGAGCTCTTCATCAAAGATGGATCATGGCATGGATCAACACCCACTAATATTAGGACAGAAAATGTATTCAGCCTCCCAGTCACCACAATCGACTGCAGAAAGGGGTTATTTTTGAAAGTCGAAACAACCCAACTTCACAGATGTAACCAGAAAGTCACTACAGCTTCACTTGAGCCAAAATACCAAAGACTGAAAGGAGTCACAGAAAAAATTAGATTTATATTTAATGAGGAAGAAGAAGAAAGAAGTTGACGTGTTTTTAGCCAAGAAGACAATCGGCAAGCGGTACCGGAGCGCCAAGTCTAGGTCCAAAAGGCTCCTTAACAGCTTTTACCCCCAAGCCGTTAAACAGTTAATCAAATGGCCACCCAGACTATTTGTATTGACCCCCTTTTTTTACGCTGCTGCTACTCGCTGTTTTATTATCTATGCATAGTCACTTTATCCCTACCTACATGTACATATTACCTCAATTAGTCAATTACCTCAATTAACCTGTACCCCCACACATTGACTCTACCTGTACCCCCACACATTGACTCTACCTGTACCCCCACACATTGACTCTACCTGTACCCCCACACATTGACTCTACCTGTACCCCCACACATTGACTCTGTACCTGTACCCCCACACATTGACTCTGCACCTGTACCCCCACACATTGACTCTGCACCTGTACCCCCACACATTGACTCTGTACCTGTACCCCCACACATTGACTCTACCTGTACCCCCACACATTGACTCTACCTGTACCCCCACACATTGACTCTGTACCTGTACCCCCACACATTGACTCTACCTGTACCCCCACACATTGACTCTACCTGTACCCCCACACATTGACTCTACCTGTACCCCCCACACATTGACTCTACCTGTACCCCCACACATTGACTCTACCTGTACCCCCACACATTGACTCTGTACCTGTACCCCCACACATTGACTCTGCACCTGTACCCCCCACACATTGACTCTACCTGTACCCCCACACATTGACTCTGCACCTGTACCCCCACACATTGACTCTACCTGTACCCCCACACATTGACTCTACCTGTACCCCCACACATTGACTCTACCTGTACCCCCACACATAGACTCTACCTGTACCCCCACACATTGACTCTACCTGTACCCCCACACATTGACTCTACCTGTACCCCCCACACATTGACTCTGCACCTGTACCCCCACACATTGACTCTACCTGTACCCCCACACATTGACTCTGCACCTGTACCCCCCACACATTGACTCTACCTGTACCCCCCACACATTGACTCTGTACCTGTACCCCCACACATTGACTCTGCACCTGTACCCCCACACATTGACTCTGTACCTGTACCCCCACACATTGACTCTGCACCTGTACCCCCACACATTGACTCTGCACCTGTACCCCCACACATTGACTCTGTACCTGTACCCCCACACATTGACTCTACCTGTACCCCCACACATTGACTCTACCTGTACCCCCACACATTGACTCTGTACCTGTACCCCCACACATTGACTCTACCTGTACCCCCACACATTGACTCTGTACCTGTACCCCCACACATTGACTCTGTACCTGTACCCCCACACATTGACTCTACCTGTACCCCCACACATTGACTCTGTACCTGTACCCCCACACATTGACTCTACCTGTACCCCCACACATTGACTCTGCACCTGTACCCCCACACATTGACTCTACCTGTACCCCCACACATTGACTCTGCACCTGTACCCCCACACATTGACTCTACCTGTACCCCCACACATTGACTCTGTACCTGTACCCCCACACATTGACTCTACCTGTACCCCCACACATTGACTCTGTACCTGTACCCCCACACATTGACTCTACCTGTACCCCCACACATTGACTCTGCACCTGTACCCCCACACATTGACTCTACCTGTACCCCCACACATTGACTCTGTACCTGTACCCCCACACATTGACTCTACCTGTACCCCCACACATTGACTCTGCACCTGTACCCCCTCGGCATTGGTATTTTATTATATTACTTTTTATCTTACTTAAGTTATATAAATTGGAAATATTTTCGTACTTTTAAAAAATGTCTGCATTGTTGGTTAAGGGCTTGTAAGTAAGCATTTCACACCTGTTGTATTTGGCTCGTGACAAATACAACAGGTGTGAAATGATTTGACTTAATCTCCTCTCGACCAGGAAATAGAATGGAAGGAAAAATCTACCTGCTGACAAGGAAAAGGAGTCTGGGAAGAGTCTGATTATCTCCCTCTCTATGAAAAGCCAGGGAAAAGGGAGTCTGGGAAGAGTCTGATTATCTCCCTCTCTATGAAAAGCCAAGGAAAAGGGAGTCTGGGAAGAGTCTGATTATCTCTCTCTCTCTATGAAAAGCCAAGGAAAAGGGAGTCTGGGAAGAGTCTGATTATCTCCCTCTCTATGAAAAGCCAAGGAAAAGGGAGTCTGGGAAGAGTCTGATTATCTCCCTCTCTATGAAAAGCCAAGGAAAAGGGAGTCTGGGAAGAGTCTGATTATCTCCCTCTCTATGAAAAGCCAAGGAAAAGGGAGTCTGGGAAGAGTCTGATTATCTCCCTCTCTATGAAAAGCCAGGGAAAAGGAAGTCTGGGAAGAGTCTGATTATCTCTCTCTCTATGAAAAGCCAAGGAAAAGGGAGTCTGGGAAGAGTCTGATTATCTCTCTCTCTCTATTGTGATGTCACGAGAGGCTGTGTCCTGGAGGGACGTTACATCCCCCTGAGGTGGCTGCAAACCCAGACAGCTATGGCTCCATCTGCTGGTATGGTCGGGAACTCCAACCCTCTGTGGCCAATCTTCCCACGCAGCTGAAACCAATCAGGGGCTGATAGGCTGGAGTTGTTTTGGAAGGGAAGAGACACGGTCTGGAGGGTGGGCTCGGGGAAGAAGAGAATTGTGTTATAATTTCGTTAGTTGCCGAAGACCTTTAATAAAAATCCTTGTTTTGGTTGAACCTGGACTCCTTGCACTACTTGGGCAACCCCGCTGGAAGCGGTAGCCTCTCGTGGCATCACAGATGGTGGAGAATACAGGCATCCTCAAGCGTTAATAGTGCATGTCAGAGGAGGATACCGAAGGTTTGATCACCCAGTTTTCCAAGTTGGCCGTAGGCTCCCCGCCGACTGAAATGGAGGACATATTGAAAGCCCTTGTTGCTGGCCAGCAAGCCCAGATGCAAGTAAACGTGGCTCTCTTGGAGGAGCAAAAGAAAGCCAACCTTCTGAAGGCAGAGGAATTGCAGTTGCAGAGACAGAGGGTGGTCCAAAATACCCGCCCAATAAAGGCAAGTGACTTTATATCTAAGATGGGAGCTACCGATGACATTGAGGCATACCTGCATGCATTTGAGGCCACGGCCACTAGGGAAGCCTGGCCCAAGCAACAGTGGGTTGGTCTGTTAGCCCCCTTTCTAACCGGGGAATCGCTGAATGCTGTCCGGGACCTGGGCCCTGACCAGGTTACTGACTATGATGCCCTGAAGTCTGAGATCCTCAGCAGATATGGACTCACAAAGTTTGGTATGGCCCAGCGCTTTCACAGTTGGACCTTCCAACCAGACCAACCTCCTCGGGCGCAGATGCATGAACTTGTCCGAATCGCAAGGAAATGGCTGGATCCGCAGAGGAATACAGCAGCGGCGGTGGTGGAGGCCGTTGTGGTGGATCGTTACCTCACGCGCCCTGCCTTATGAGGCAAAACGGGTCATCAGTCAACAGGCCTTGACCACGGCTGATCTGACCGTGGAAGCTGTGGAAAAGTACCAGGCCACAGCGGAGATGCTGAATGCTTCCGAAAAGACCCCAGGAGTGCGGCCCCACCACAAATGGGAAGAACCCGTCCAAAGGACCCCCAAGGTCTCGAACCCAGCCACGTCAGGACTTATCCCGGCTCCAGGGGGAGCCAGAAACCAGGCGGGTCCAAGAAGAGTACACCAGGAGGGGGAAACTCGACAGTGTTACCGGTGTGGGGAGATGGGACATATCTCCTGGCAGTGTGGGAAACCAGCCGATGAACCTATGCCCACTGCGGAGTCCGCCAGCTCAGCACCCACACACCGTTTTGCCTCGCTCTTGGGAGTCGTAGATGGCGGCCCAGATCGACCCCCCACCTGCCCGGTAACTGTGAATCACCATGATGTGGAGGCCTTACTGGATTCTGGTAGCCGGGCCACCCCTGGTGCGTAAGGATTTGGTGGGCCCAACGTGTCTGACCCCGGGGAAAGTCCTCCCAGTTTCCTGTGTCCATGGGGACACCAGAGAATACCCCATTACTGAACTTACAATGACCAGCACACGGGGAACCATACACACGACGGCGGGGTGGTTGATTCCCTCCCCGTCCCTGTCCTAATTGGACGAGACTGCCCAGCCTTTTACCCACTCTGGAGAGAGTCTCAGGAGAGGATAACCCGAGTACCTCGGAAACGGAGAGGCAAGACTCATCCTGGGAAGGCTCCGGTGCAATCCTCCGAGTTACTCACTCCCGCCCGGGCTCTGATAGGGATGGCAGGTGCCCAGACCGACACCGAGACTGGTCCGGATACGGGAGAAGAGAACGCAGCCCAGGAAAGTGCTCCGTTCTCCAGTGAAGAAGACGTCCCAGGCACCCAAGAGCTTCCACCTCTCACAGGCCAGTATGGTACGGCTCAATTACAAGATCCTACTCTTGCAAATGCCTTAAGAAATGTGCAGGTATTAGAAGGTGTAGTGTTAGGTGATAAGACAACCCCTACTTACCCCCATTTCGCAGTAAACCGGGGGTTAGTATATCAGATAGTCAAGAAAAATGAGGAAGTGCATGAACAGCTCCTCGTGCCACAGCCCTATCGGGCCACAGTACTCAACCTAGCCCACACACACCCGCTAGGGGCCCACTTGGGGGTAGAGAAGACTAAGGAAAGAATCATGCAACGTTTCTTTTGGCCAGGAGTACACAAAGAGATAGAGAACTACTGCCGTAGTTGCCCTGAGTGTCAGCAGGTTGCGCCAAAGCCCACATATAGAAACCCGCTCATTCCCTTGCCCATTATCGAAACTCCTTTTGAGAGGATTGGATTAGACATAGTCGGGCCCTTACCGAAAAGTGCCAGGGGACATCAATACATTCTGGTCATTCTGGACTATGCGTCCCGGTACCCGGAGGCCATTCCGCTGAGGAAGGCTACATCCAGACAAATCGCCAAGGAGCTGTTCCGTCTCTCAACTAGTCTGGGAATCCCAAAAGAGATATTGACGGACCAAGGGACTCCATTCATGTCCAGGGTGATGAAAGAACTCTGTGCTTTACTGAAAATCAAACAGCTGAGAACCTCGGTCTACCACCCCCAGACAGATGGCCTAGTCGAACGTTTTAACAAAACACTAAAATCCATGCTGCGGAAAGCGGTAGGGGGAAGATGGGCGCAACTGGGATCAGCTGTTACCATACATATTGTTTGCGGTGAGAGAGGTACCTCAGTCTTCTACTGGGTTTTTCACCCTTTGAGCTCTTGCTTTCCTACAGACCCAGAGGACTGCTCGACATCGCCAAGGAGGCCTGGGAGGAGCAGCCATGCCAACAGCGGACACTGATCGACCATGTAGGGGCTATGAGGGAGAGAATGAAGGCCATCTATCCCATGATGCGGGAACACATGGAGGCCAGTCAGCGGCAACAGCAAGCCTCCTACAACAGATCTGCTCAGCCCAGGGAGTTTAAGCCGGGGACAGAGTGCTGGTCCTGGTGCCAACCGTTGAGTGCAAATTCCTGGCAACCTGGCAAGGACCATATGAGGTCATTGAACGCATGGGAGAAGTAAACTACAAGGTGAGGCAACCAGATAAGAGGAAAACTGAGCAGATTTATCATGTTAACCTTTTAAAGAAGTGGCACGCCAGAGAGGCGCTGTTTAGCTCTCTACCCCCCACAGAGACCCAGGAACCGGCGCGAGAAGAGGTTCAGCTGGGTCCAAATCTGTCCCCACATCAACGACAGATGGCCCTGGAACTCGTGGAGCAGAACCAGGATGTCTTCTCCTCCCTTCCCGGTCACACAGAGGTGGTCCAACATGAGATCCGCACCATGCCTGGCCGAACGGTAAACCAGCGCCCGTACCGCGTGCCAGAGGCTCGTAAAGTGGTTATACAGAAGGAGGTAAGGAAGATGCGGGAGTTGGGAGTAATCGAAGAGTCCCACAGTGCCTGGGCAAGTCCCATAGTACTAGTTCCCAAGCCAGACGGTTCAGTACGATTTTGTAATGACTATCGAAAGTTGAATGAAGTGTCTGAATTTGATGCATACCCAATGCCTCGTGTCGATGATTTAATAGACTCCTTTGGGGCATGCTCGTTTCATAACCACTCTTGATCTCACAAAAGGCTACTGGCAGGTGCCCTTGACCCCGGCGTCTAAGGAGAAGACAGCCTTTGCCACCCCCGGAGGGGCTCTACCAGTATACCCGACTTCCGTTTGGTCTCCACGGGGCACCTGCCACGTTCCAACGCCTGATGGATCGAGTCCTTGCGCCCCACAAGAGGCACGCAGCGGCTTATTTGGATGATGTGGTTATACAAAGTCAGGATTGGGCCAGCCACCTACCCCGGGTACAAGCGGTGCTGGATTCGCTCAGGGAAGCAGGGCTCACGGCAAACCCGAAGAAGTGCAAGGTGGCCTTCAGTGAGACAAACTACCTGGGGTACACCATTGGGCGGGGGTTGGTCAAACCACAGGAAGCCAAACTGCGGGCCATACAGGACTGGCCGCAGCCCATCAACAAGAAGCAAGTAAGGTCATTTTTGGGCCTCGCTGGCTACTATAGACGCTTTATTGCAGATTTTGCTACCATAGCGGCACCATTGACGGAGCTGACGACCAAACGCCACTCACGAATGGTGAAGTGGAACCCTGCGGCGGAGGCGGCTTTCCGCAACCTGAAGCGAGCACTCTGCTCCAGTCCGATCCTGGTGGCACCAGACTTCAAGAAGGAATTCATGGTCCAAGCGGATGCTTCGGAGGTGGGTCTGGGTGCTGTCCTCACCCAGGCACATGACGGGAAGAACATCCCATTCTCTACCTAAGCAGGAAGTTACTTCCAAGAGAGAAGAACTATTCAACGGTGGAGAAGGAATGTCTGGCTGTAGTCTGGGCCCTGGAGTCCCTTCGGTTCTATCTCCTGGGCCGACGTTTCATGGTGGTATCTGATCACGCCCCTCTGCAGTGGATGGCCAAGAACAAGGAATCAAACAGTAGAGTAACCAGATGGTTTTTGAGCTTGCAACCGTTTAACTTTTCGGTTGTCCACAGGGCTGGCAAGCACCACGGAAATGCGGACGCCCTCTCCCGGCGTGATGCCTTCTTCACTGCCTTTACCCCGACGAGGACGTCGGTCCCGAGGAGGGGGAGTGTGATGTCACGAGAGGCTGTGTCCTGGAGGGACGTTACATCCCCCTGAGGTGGCTGCAAACCCAGACAGCTATGGCTCCATCTGCTGGTATGGTCGGGAACTCCAACCCTCTGTGGCCAATCTTCCCACGCAGCTGAAACCAATCAGGGGCTGATAGGCTGGAGTTGTTTTGGAAGGGAAGAGACACGGTCTGGAGGGTGGGCTCGGGGAAGAAGAGAATTGTGTTATAATTTCGTTAGTTGCCGAAGACCTTTAATAAAAATCCTTGTTTTGGTTGAACCTGGACTCCTTGCACTACTTGGGCAACCCCGCTGGAAGCGGTAGCCTCTCGTGGCATCACACTATGAAAAGCCAAGGAAAAGGGAGTCTGGGAAGAGTCTGATTATCTCTCTCTCTCTATGAAAAGCCAAGGAAAAGGGAGTCTGGGAAGAGTCTGATTTTCTCCCTCTCTATGAAAAGCCAGGGAAAAGGAAGTCTGGGAAGAGTCTGATTATCTCCCTCTCTATGAAAAGCCAAGGAAAAGGGAGTCTGGGAAGAGTCTGATTATCTCCCTCTCTATGAAAAGCCAAGGAAAAGGGAGTCTGGGAAGAGTCTGATTATCTCTCTCTCTCTATGAAAAGCCAAGGAAAAGGGAGTCTGGGAAGAGTCTGATTTTCTCCCTCTCTATGAAAAGCCAGGGAAAAGGAAGTCTGGGAAGAGTCTGATTATCTCCCTCTCTATGAAAAGCCAAGGAAAAGGGAGTCTGGGAAGAGTCTGATTTTCTCTCTCTCTCTATGAAAAGCCAGTTGCACATTTGCCGGAAAATGATTAATGACATTGTTATATGTGATAATGGAAACAGAAAGAGGTGGATTCTTTCCAAACTTTTCAAAATGCTTTTTAGTCGAGACTGGTTCAGAGAAGAGATTCAAACAAATCCTGAATACAGATCAGACATCCTAGAGTTTGGGGCTATTAGAAAATATGCCGTCAGTGTTGCATTTGTAACCTTTGACATGTTGAAGAAGAGTCTCACTTGGGAATGACTATTGGGGGGGGTGGGGTGGGGTGGGGGGTGCAACTCCGTATTAGGAAGGTGTTCCTAATGTTTGGTGTACTCAGTTTATTTTACTTTAGCCTATATCACAATAGTTTCACAGTTAAGAAAGTGTTTCAAACCCCTCTAATTACTGAACGCTACATTGATCCAAAAACCCATACTTGGAATGTGAACGGTTCCTAATGGAAGACTCATTTCCGGTCTCCCTGAAGTCGATACTCACATTCTCAATCACTCACCGTGGAACAGTCACAACAAGCCTACCAGAGATTCAACTCCTTCATCTTATTCATTAGGGATACTGTAGCAAAATGTGCAATGGTGTACCAATTAGTAGCCTAGTCTTTTTAGTATTAAGTGAAATAATAGGACAAAATATATATATTTTGTAAACTTATTTCTATAAAGGTTTTAGTCTGACTAGTGGATTTTAGAGATCCCCTTGGCCTCCTGTTGGTTAACTCTTGATGCCTGGTCTTGCTGTAAAGAGACTGAATACAGCTTGATTATTGGGACACTTCAATTGACTTTCCAAACTCAACTACCTTTACAAGCCTCTGTAGAAGAACCTCTGATCTCTTTTTTTTGTTAGAAATAAGAAGGCAAAGAATAATATTTTATTTTCTAATTAATATGAATGTGTTGGTGAAAGAACCTACGATGATGGGGCATGTTTTTCTTTTAGAAAATATATTTTTCACTTTTCTGTTTTTTGTGGCGAGATTATGAAAGACCGCGCGCATCAAGACTTGCTTTACTGTAACCAATACTTCCTGTTTTGAACATGGAGTTATTCTACCATCAACTATGAAGTGGAAGTGCTTTTTAGATTTTTTTTTGGAAAGGGACACTTCTACTGTTCTTCTCAGTTGTACCTCTGACAGCTGTGAGATGAAAAGGTATGCAGGTAAATGTGTGACTGGGATGAACAATGCAGTTTATGTTAAAATGTTAAGAATTCATATCTGACTGGTGCCAATAGCATTCATTTGAACACTTAAATGAATGTAAACTAGCTGTTATTGCTTGGTCTGATAACCTTATACATGTGTATATGTTTCCAGCAGAGACCCTAAAGCAGCATGGTCCAAGTGAAAACATAAAATCCCTTGGCAATATTATTTTTGAAGAATCAGATAATTTACTATTTGTGGCTTAGAATATAATCATATTGGTGATGTCAGTGTTATCCAATTCTTATTTGTGGACCTGACTTTTCCACTGGCACTAAACACTTTCATTTCACGTCTAGTGGTGGAGAAGGACGCCATCTACAGTGTGTCAGGAGCAGTGGTTTGTTCCTTCCAGGAGAGCAACAACCTGAGGACGCAACTTCTCACATCATGATGACGAGGTGGCATCTCTGCTGGTGAGTTCCTGACATTTTGTGGGCGGAGGTTTTTCATGTTCACTGTAGACCTCTATCAACATGGGCCGACTAGGGAGAATAACTGCGTCTACATATAACTGTCTACCTTAAAACTAGCTTCTTTTAGCAACGCTAGTATTTAATTTACACGCTAGCGTTGCTGGGAATAATTTTGCAAAAAACCTGAATAGTCCGCCGGAATCCACAAGTTAAATAAAATTCAGTTTCAACTTACTCTGTCGATTGATTGTCTGTATGCTTGGTCCTTATGCAGGGGCGGAATGTGAGAAGAAAATAAATCTAATGGAAGGTAGAATTAAACAGAATTTCCAAATCTTTTTTATTTAACTCCTGGCTTCCGGCGGACTATTCTGTTGTTTTGAAAGCTAATTCCTAGCAATGCTAGTGTCTAAATACTTGCTAAAAGCAGCTACCTTAAAACGTTTTGATGAGGCACTTATTTTTGGGGAATTCTCTAAATGTAACCTATATTTTACCCGGCAGGTCAATTCAGAACAAATTATTATTTACAATGACGGCCTGGTAAGAGGCAAAAGGCCTCCTGTGGGGCAGAGGGTGGGGATTGAAATAATGTTTCCTTTTGATATACAAATCGTCAGTGGCACTCATAGAGAATTGCTCTAATTCCAGATCTAGTGGTGGACAAGGACGTCATCTATGTCAGGAGCAGTGTCTTGTTCCAGGAGAGCAACACTTGAGGAGGAGTCTTCTCAGTCATGATGAGGGGAGGTCTTGTCTTGTTCCAGGAGAGCAACACTTGAGGAGGAGTCTTCTCAGTCATGATGAGGGTAGGTCTTCTCATTGTGACAGTAGGTTGTCAAATGTGGGCCTCGTAAGGGAGAAGATGGGTGAAAAACCATCTGCTGCCAACTGTAGCCCATGAAGTCTCTCTTTGTGGTACCTTGTTGTTTCAGAGACTCAGAAACTGACTTCAATTGATCCTATGGCAGAGGCGGGAAAAAATATTTTATATTTTTACACAGATTTAGCAGATATACCAAGCCAGACACAGAACATATAATAATTGTATTTATTTATTTATAGATACATTTCCGATGCTCAATGAGCATGTTATTTGTCTTTCCATGTGTATCTCAACTTAGGATACAATATGGTAGGGCTAAATGGTTCTGTCTTCATCCAGGTGCCTGAAAGTAATCACAATCCCCAAACACATCCAAACCCATCTCAGCAGACTTGGAGCAACGCAAATGTGAAAATCCAGGCTAGCGTTCACTTGTCTGGTTCACCCCAGACTTGACTGCCCTTGACCAGCACAAAAACATCCTGTGGCGTACTGCGTTAGCATCTAAACAGCCCCCGCGATATGCAACTTTTCAGGGAAGTCAGGAACCAATATACACAATCAGTTAGGAAAGCAAAGGCTAGCTTTTTCGAACAGAAATGTGCATCCTGTAGCACTAACTCCAAAACGTTTTGGGACACTGTAAAGTCCATGGAGAATAAGAGCACCTCCTCCCAACTGCCCACTGCACTGAGGCTAGGAAACACTGTCACTATTTCAACAAGCATTTTGCTACAGCTGGCCATGCTTTCCACCTGGCTACCACTACCCCAGCCAACAGCTCTGCACCCTCCACTGCAACTTGCCCAAACTCCTAAACTCTCCTTCCAGACTCACATTAAGCATCTCCAATCCAAAGTTAAATCTAGAATCGGCTTCCTATTTCGCAACAAAGCCTCCTTCACTCATGCTGCTAAACATGCCCTCGTAAAACTGACTATCCTACCAATCCTTGACGTCGGCGATGTCATTTACAAAATAGCTTCCAACACTCTACTCAGCAAATTGGATGTAGTCTATCACAGTGCCATCCGTTTTGTCACCAAAGCCCCATATACTACCCACCATTGTGACCTGTACGCTCTCGTTGGCTGGCCCTCACTACATATTCGTCGCCAAACCCACTGGCTCCAGGTCATCTATAAATCACTGCTAGGCAAATCCCTGTCTTATCTTAGCTCATTGGTCACCATAGCAACACCCACCCGTAGTATGCGCTCCAGCAGGTATATCTCACTGGTCATCCCCAAAGCCAACACCTCCTTTGGCCACCATTCCTTCCAGTTCTCTGCTGCCAATGACTGGAACGAACTGCAAAAATCTCTGAAGCTACATTTTACATTTACATTGTTGTCATTTAGCAGACGCTCTTATCCAGAGCGACTTACAGGAGCAATTAGGGTTAAGTGCCTTGCTTAAGGGCACATCAACAGATTTTTCACCTAGTCGGCTCGGGATTAGAACCAGCGACCTTTCGGTTACTGGCACAACGCTCTTAACCACTAAGCTACCTGCATTCAACTGAAATGTCTTCCGCATTTAACCCCACCCCTCAGAGAGGTACGGGGGGGGCTGCCTTAATCGACATCCATGTCATCGGCACCCGATGCCAAGGCTTGTGCTTCAGTCAGAAATGATTCTAGCTAGTTCATCCATGTAATCGGCACCCGATGCCAAGGCTTGTGCTTCCGTCAGAAACAGAAATGATTCTAGCTAGTTCATTCATGTAATCGGCACCCGATGCCAAGGCTTGTGCTTCAGTCAGAAACAGAAATGATTCTAGCTAGTTCATCCATGTAATCGGCACCCGATGCCAAGGCTTGTGCTTCAGTCAGAAACAGAAATGATTCTAGCTAGTTCATTGCTGGAGTGAGTAACTGACGGCATAAATAATGAGGAAGTGAATTAGCGGGGATAGCTTTTGTCTCGACTCTGGTTGGCTGGGGTGATAATCCACAGAGAGAACTGGCTACAGGAACAAACCTGCCTGCTTTACCTTTCCTGCCAAAAGCTTAAACTGATGAGGGAAAACAATTGCCAGATGAACACCCCGTCCTATCAGCACGTTTACATTTTAGTCATTTAGCAGACGCTCTTATCCAGAGTGACTTACAGTTAGTGAGTGCATACATTATAATTTTTTTATTTTTCATTCTGGCCCCCCGTGGGAATCAAACCCACAACCCTGCCGTTGCAAACGCCATGCTCTACCAACTGCGCTACATCCCTGCCGGCCATTCCCTCCCCTACCCTGGACCAATTGTGCGCCGCCCCATGGTCTCCCGGTCGCGGCCGGCTACGACAGAGCCTGGATTCGAACCAGGATCTCTAGTGGCACAGCTAGCACTGTGATGCAGTGCCTTAGACCACTGCGCCACTCGGAAGGCGCAGACAACAAACATAACAAACTGCAACTCCAAAGACTGATCGAGGCTGAAACAAAAACCTCTAGAGACCACAAGCCTTAAAATGAAACTCAGAAATAGTGTAGAAAAAAGGAAATCCAGTTTAAAAATATTTGATTCAAAATAAAATGTGTATGCCCACATCAGGTGGTCATTTTGAGGAGTGCCCAAAATTTAGACAAGGCGTAAAGTATCTAGGGGACCAGGTTGGCGCGTCCCCTTCACCGGTGACACTCAAGCTGGACTTGAGGACAGATGTTCTAAATAGTCAGATGGATGCTGAGGTCCTAGTCCTGCTCCATGGGCTCCTCACTGGTCCCCGTGTCCAGGCTGCCGCTCTCCATGGCGCCCTCTGCAGGTGGCTCAGTAGTACTGCTGAAGGGAGCATGTGTAACTGTGTTGTTGTTGTTTTTATCGCACCGCTTTGCTTTATCTTGGCCAGGTCGCAGTTGTAAATGAGAACTTGTTCTCAACTGGCTTACCTGGTTAAATAAAATGAAAATTAAATTAAATTGTCATAGAGATGACCTTGTTGTCATAGAGATTGCCTTGTTGTCATGGAGATTGTCTTGTTGTCATGGAGATTACCTTGTTGTCAGGATTGGAACAACAATGTCTTGTTGTCATGGAGTCTTTTTCCATACAAGGTTTTTCACTCATTGTGGATTTGTACCAAAACAATTAATTCCATAAATCCCTACTTCTGTTGACAAATTAAATCATTATTTTAATCACGAGTCTCATTTTATTTTTTTATTTTTTACCCCCAGAAACTTGATTGCCACTGTGAATGCATAATATGTCTCCTCATTTTATTCCCAGATCCTCTATTGGCCATACTAGAGTGACAGGAAGTCTGATTCCATCCTCAACCTGTGGACCTGCCCCGAGGATGTTGGACACCACCCGTTGCATCTTCAGCCACACCGATTTCCTGTCAGACTGGTTGTCTTTGAACTCCATGCCATGGACTGACCTGAAGATTTACCAGAACAGGAATACAATGTTAATCAGACTCCCCACACAGTGGACAGACTCCTCTCTGACTGGTTGTGAGGTCACAGGAAATAGACTGATCTGTTGTTATGAGCGACCGCAAGTCTTTATTAGTTGTGTAACAGAATATTACAGCCAGCTTCATTTCTATTCTGTTGGTCTCTGTTGTTGTTGGTCTTTGTTCTGAGCTTGAGTTTTCATCATGGTGGATGCAGCATTCTAATCCTGATAGATTATAGCTATTAGGACTTCAGGATGTAGCCAGCACATTGATGTCCACACTCTGGACAATATAAAAGGCCTGGGAGAGGGACCACGCTTTCAGGAGAAGGATAACAGGGCCTTGTCCAGAAACAACCCCCAGCCCTTAACCTCCAAGGCACATGTACAGGAGATTTAATACATTATTTGATACAATCAGGGAATTTGACCTACAGTATGGATTACGTTTTGGAAATCCAATGATCATTAAATGTATTTTTGTTATTTTTCCCACGTTTTTTTTACCCTGTATGTGTTTGGCTGTTCTCGTGGGAAAGTTGTGAAGTTTTTAACGTGTCTTAAGAATGGAAAGCCTCCGATAGGCTAGATCAAATAATTTCAGATCATTGAACATTTCCTCTAGCCTATCAGAGGGTAAGTTTAGCCACATTGCATATTATACCCCAAACTTTGGGTTTTACATGAATTCTAGTCTTATCATTTTGTTTGTGGGGAAAAACTGTTTAATTTAGTAAAACGGCTAATTACCTGCAATTCTATATATTTTGCCACGGGGCAGAGAGAAACATTTGCAGTTGTAAATCTAATTTCCGGTGATTCTACACGTTTTGCCATGATTTATGACGTGTTCATATTCTATCTGATTTGTATTGGATGTTTTGGGTTGAGGGCCCCAAATTGACACTAGAAAATAGAGGGGACCCCCCCACTTGGAGAAATGATCATCCCTAGTTAACGCTGTGTGTTCTCGGCTTCAGGTACTGCAGGCAGGTCCCGACACAATAATGACATGAAAGCGCATTCTAACAGCGTAAAAAACTCTTAACACTAAGGGCCCTGATTCAATCAGATCCGCTTTACCCGACATCCGCATAGCTGATGTTTTGACGTTGTCGAGAGCTGTACTGAAAGCGGTCAAGTCCACAGGTGCAGCACGGAGTCGCATTAGCAATATGCGCCTAAATATTTTTGCTCTGGCGACCTGGAATTTTTAATTTAGGAGAAAGAAAAAAAAAATCACCCAGATAATTGTTGCAATGATTCCTTCACTACTGCAGCCACTGAGTGGAGAACAGATACATGTCCGTCACGCTTGCACCATTGCTACAAAGAAAACGGCTTCTTACCTCCAGAGTTTTTAAATTGTGCTCCTACATGTATCCTCGTTCGAACACTGGAACGTAATGATGTAATCTACACCCTGATTAGAATGATAGAACTCCTCATTATTTAATGATAATGATTTAAATATAGCCTAGGTCTGAACTTCTAAAAGGAGTTGGGTGGGGGCGGGTGTGACTTCGTGACAATGTTGCAAGAACTGCTACTCACCGATTTGACAGCTCCAATGAAGTCCCACCTCCCAAACACTTCCAAAACATCCGCTATGCGGGTGTCTGCTATCGCTGGGGGTAACACTTGATCTGATTGAATCTAGACCTAAAAGGTCGTATTCTATTAACCCACTTGAAGGAAAAACAATGTTCTTCATATGTTTGATAAAGATGACAGTTTTTCTCAGGGGACCCAAGCACTGTATGTCCTTAGCTGTACTCCCATCTAGCCAAAACCAAATCACAAGGTGAGAGAATGACGATTTTTGCGTCACTTCCGACCCGTCGCTGTACTCCATCTAGCACACAACCAGAACACACAGAGTTAACTTACATCCTGGTAACTCAGGATGGCTCTGGCCACAATAGAAACATTCAGAAGCCCTTCACTCATTTTATCCATAGTGACGGAATTAAACTTACGTAACACTTTTTTTTGGGGGGGGGGATAGTCCCAAAGAGATGGTTTGTAGATGTTCAATAACTGTCAACAACATTTCAACTAACTATTTACTAACCCTAAACTTAACCCTAACCGTAACCTTTAGCAAGCAGTTGCTTTTTATCAACAGATAGTTTGTTGATGGCGTGGCTTATCTGTAGATCACCGGCGTGGGGCTATCCAAATAAAGACCTGAACTTCCTCATACAACAGAACAAGAGAAGGCAGGTTGCCATCATGATATAGCCTGTTACACACCAGACCTGGGTTCAAATACTATTCAAAATCATTTCAAATAATGTCTGTGCTTGATTGAGCTTGCCTGTTGCAATGGAACCAAATAGAAAAGTCTCAAAAGTGCAAACTGCCCACCACACACTCCAGGCATTCTAAAGCAAAAGTAGTATTTGAACCCAGATGTTACACACAACAACAACAAAAAACTAGACAGTATGTCTATAAAATAGGAGCAGTACTTCATTTTCTCTCAGGTAGCCAGAACCTTTGCTCTTTGTTAAGTGCTAAGAAAAACTATTGGCCAAGGTGTGGCTGCTAAATATTAACTTAGATCAAACATTAATTACGTAAATGATGACTGGCGATTAAACACCCAGGATGTAGTGGAGGTATTTGACCACGTCACGTGGAATGCCTCGTTGTTCTGGAGACACACACACACACGCATGAAAGCAAAGCAAGCATGCACATACACACCATGCATTGTTGTCTTAGTCCACAACGTAATTGGTCCCTTGAGTGTGTTTGTAGAGCTGTGCTACCACAGCTGCTCACCCCCCCTTCCACTGACCAGCCTGACCAATATACCACCCCCCTTCCATTTCCATTTACGTCATTTATCAGACGCTCTTATCCAGAGCGACTTACAGTTAGTGTATACATTTTATTTTTTTATACTGGCCCCCCGTGGGAATCGAACCCACAACCCTGGCGTTGCAAACGCCATGCTCTAACAACTGAGCTACCTCCCTGCCGGCCATTCCCTCCCCTTCCACTGACCAGCCTGACCAATATACCCCCCCTTCCACTGACCAGCCTGACCAATATACCACCCCCCTTCCACTGACCAGCCTGACACCAATATACCACCCCCCTTCCACTGACCAGCCTGACACCAATATACCACCCCCCTTCCACTGACCAGCCTGACACCAATATAACACCCCCCTTCCACTGACCAGCCTGACACCAATATACCACCCCCCTTCCACTGACCAGCCTGACCAATATACCACCCCCCTTCCACTGACCAGCCTGACACCAATATACCACCCCCCTTCCACTGACCAGCCTGACCAATATACCACCCCCCTTCCACTGACCAGCCTGACCAATATACCACCCCCCTTCCACTGACCAGCCTGACACCAATATACCACCCCCCTTCCACTGACCAGCCTGACACCAATATACCACCCCCTTCCACTGACCAGCCTGACCAATATACCACCCCCTTCCACTGACCAGCCTGACACCAATATACCACCCCCCTTCCACTGACCAGCCTGACACCAATATAACACCCCCCCTTCCACTGACCAGCCTGACACCAATATACCACCCCCTTCCACTGACCAGCCTGACACCAATATAACACCCCCCTTCCACTGACCAGCCTGACCAATATACCACCCCCCTTCCACTGACCAGCCTGACACCAATATACCACCCCCTTCCACTGACCAGCCTGACACCAATATACCACCCCCCTTCCACTGACCAGCCTGACACCAATATAACACCCCCCTTCCACTGACCAGCCTGACCAATATACCACCCCCCTTCCACTGACCAGCCTGACACCAATATACCACCCCCCTTCCACTGACCAGCCTGACCAATATACCACCCCCCTTCCACTGACCAGCCTGACACCAATATACCACCCCCCTTCCACTGACCAGCCTGACACCAATATACCACCCCGCTTCCACTGACCAGCCTGACACCAATATAACACCCCCCTTCCACTGACCAGCCTGACACCAATATACCACCCCCCCTTCCACTGACCAGCCTAACCAATATACCACCCCCCTTCCACTGACCAGCCTGACACCAATATACCACCCCCCTTCCACTGACCAGCCTGACCAATATACCACCCTCCTAATAGACACTGACCAGCCTGACCAATATATCACCCCCCTTCCACTGACCAGCCTGACCAATATACCACCCCCCTTCCACTGATCAGCCTGACCAATATACCACCCCCCTTCCACTGACCAGCCTGACCAATATACCACCCTCCTAATAGACACTGATCAGCCTCACACCAATATACCACCCTCCTAATAGACACTGATCAGCCTGACCAATATATCACCCTCCTAATAGACACTGATCAGCCTGACACCAATATACCACCCTCCTAATAGACACTGATCAGCCTGACCAATATACCACCCTCCTAATAGACACTGATCAGCCTCACACCAATATACCACCCTCCTAATAGACACTGATCAGCCTCACACCAATATACCACACTCCTAATAGACACTGATCAGCCTCACACCAATATACCACCCTCCTAATAGACACTGATCAGCCTCACATCAATATACCACACTCCTAATAGACACTGATCAGCCTCACACCAATATACCACCCTCCTAATAGACACTGATCAGCCTCACATCAATATACCACACTCCTAATAGACACTGATCAGCCTCACACCAATATACCACCCTCCTAATATGAACCTGATCAGCCTCACATCAATATACCACCCTCAATATTAATGACGCTTTCAGGGTAGATGAAGTGCTCTTTAAGCGTGATCTTGTACTCAAAAGACAGTCTTTTAAATAAATGTTTTCAGTGGCCAGACCAAAACCATTTCTCTATTCCTGGCCAAGAAAATTATTGATTGAGTTTTTGTAGAATACAGGTCAGCGGACACATGATTGCATCTGAACCAGCAGGAATATGACAGTCAGAGAGTTGGAAGGAGGTTAGTGACGCAGTGGAAATGTGTATTGTATTGAGGCCAGTGTGGAATCTTCACTGTTTGTTCTGAACACGTGTCACTCACGCAGTTCTATAATAAAAAGGCTACAAATTGTTTACAGTTGTTGGCCCACTTCAGAGAAGATACACACTGGCCTGTAGAATACCACGGGATACGTTACCATCGTATGCTGTACATACTGAACCAACAGACCGGCCCGTTTCCTTGCTTTTACATCTTACAACAACTTTGATCAGAACAAACCAGGTCTGACATCTGTACAGATTTGGGTTTAAGATCTTAATTTTAATCATGCTTATCTTCACAATCTTCACATGCAGTAGACAATAGACAGGAGATGAAAGACTCGTAAACCAGAGTTTATACGCTAATATGCTAATGTCGGGGGCTTAATAATAATTTATTATTACTATACAGTAGTTCTCTAGATTAAGATTAGAAGATTAAACAAGGAAGATGTGCAAAAAAATATATGATACATTACATAAAACCAGGGATTCATCTGCCACAATTCCTAGCAGTTATAAACAGCTATAAATATATTAAATAAGAGTTTAAAATAATTTTCCTTCATAAAAACATCCAAATCCATTAAACAGAACTTCCTGATATATTGCATGTTCACTAACATTGACAACATACAAAACAAGTCCAGCCTTATCTACAAAATAAACAAATCCATTTGTTCTTCCAGACATTCACAGAATGCAGTGTTTAAATAATGATCCCTTTAATCAGAGTGACAGACCGAAGGATAATGATCCCTTTAATCAGAGTGACAGACCAAAGGATAATGATCCCTTTAAGCAGAGTGACAGACCGAAGGATAATGATCCCTTTAAGCAGAGTGACAGACCGAAGGATAATGATCCCTTTAATCAGAGTGACAGACCGAAGGATAATGATCCCTTTAAGCAGAGTGACAGACCGAAGGATAATGATCCCTTTAAGCAGAGTGACAGACCGAAGGATAATGATCCCTTTAATCAGAGTGACAGACCGAAGGATAATGATCCCTTTAATCAGAGTGACAGACCGAAGGATAATGATCCCTTTAAGCAGAGTGACAGACCGAAGGATAATGATCCCTTTAATCAGAGTGACAGACCGAAGGATAATGATCCCTTTAATCAGAGTGACAGACCGACGGGATAATGATCCCTTTAATCAGAGTGACAGACCGAAGGATAATGATCCCTTTAATCAGAGTGACAGACCGAAGGATAATGATCCCTTTAATCAGTGACAGACCGAAGGATAATGATCCCTTTAATCAGAGTGACAGACCGAAGGATAATGATCCCTTTAATCAGAGTGACAGACCGAAGGATAATGATCCCTTTAAGCAGAGTGACAGACCGAAGGATAATGATCCCTTTAATCAGAGTGACAGACCGAAGGATAATGATCCCTTTAATCAGTGACAGACCGACGGGATAATGATCCCTTTAATCAGAGTGACAGACCGAAGGATAATGATCCCTTTAATCAGAGTGACAGACCGACGGGATAATGATCCCTTTAATCAGAGTGACAGACCGAGGGTACAGAATCTGTAGTGGAAGCCATTAACATTTTAAAGGCTGCCACTTGGCATCGGAGAGAAAATGTTGCAGTTTTTAAACTAATTTCCTGTAATTCTACACATTTTGTCATGGGGCAGAGAGATGTTTTGTTGTTGGGTAACAATTAAGTACGTTACTGTGATTGTTTGAAATAAAATAGTCAAAAAGAATCAAAAATAGATTCTTAGCAAAGAGCAATTTCTCAAGCAAGAATTTTGATAGGACTGTCTGGGAGTGGTCTGAGTGGGGATGGGAAAACTGAAAACTGGCAGAAAGATTTGGAACTTTCTTTCTTATTGGGTATATTAACTAATTTACCGCCTGGTGATGTCACCAGACAGGCCAAAACTCCATCCCACCAAAACAGGCAGAAATGTCAGGCATCTTTTCAAACAGCTCTTACACTAAAAGGGCATTATCATCATTTTCACTATTTCACAGTATTATTCTAACCTCATATGTAAAACACAGGAAAATCACGTTTTTGACTGCACTGGGCCTTTAAGAACATAAATTGTAGGTTAATAATATAACATTATATTACACACTGTAAACGTATTCCACAGATCCCTATGCCAAAATGTGTTTAACCTGTTTTTGTTCGTAAAATTCAATAGAAATGTTTGTTTTTTTAAATATTTTTTTAAATATATATTTTTAGTTGTGGCCGCGGACTCCCTGCAGTACATCCGTAGACCCCACTTTGAGAACCCCTGAAATAGGGTGCCATTTGGAATGAAGGCTGTGTGAGTTTCTACAGGCGTTTCAGGACCCGTTGAGTCTGTGCCATACAGCAATCACCTTCTCAGGGTGAGACATGCTGTCCCTCCACTGCTCTGCTGCTTCCTGCGTTGGGCTGTCGAAGCCAAGGTGAACCTGCAGAAGCAGTTATGAAAGTTATGTAACAGGCCTATTCTTAGAACGCAAACGTTCCACGTGGTTAATTGTGTGTGTGACAGCGAGATAGGCAGAGAACATGGATAGTGGCAACCTGAGTTAGTAAAGATAGGCAGAGAACATGGATAGTGGCAACCTGAGTTAGTAAAGATAGGCAGAGAACATGGATAGTGGCAACCTGAGTTAGTAATTATTGAGTAGTAGTACAACAACAACAACAACAACAAACAGTCATACAGATACGTTAAGCCATTATCACCTGTCCGAGGTAGCGTTTCCGTCTGACAGAGCGGCGGCTGTAGAGTTTGACTGACAGCAGGAAGCTCTGGTCCTGAGCTAAGGGGAAGTAGAAAGACTCGGTCCAGGTCAGCTGACCTCCGGAGGACTTCAGGGCATGAGTCTTCTTCTCCATCACCACCCTGCCCAGCTGCTGCATCTCTATCTTCACAAAGAACGCTGGGAGGGGGGACACACACAAACAAAATGGCTACTCATTAGCCTCGCATGCCCAGGCTTCTCATGTACCAGACGGGATTTGTAAGGATGGCCACTCTAGACTACTCTTCATTCAAAGAATTTCAAATGTTTCAAAGAATGACGTAAGTGAATGGTGTTTGGTGGTCAGATCCAGACCTGGGTTCAAATACTATTTGAAATCTTTCAAAAACATTGCTGCTGTAGCCTGCCCGGAGTGCCTGGTGGTGGCCAGGGTTGGTTCAATCGATCACAGCTACATTTTTTCTAATAATATTTTGAACCCAGGTCTGGTCAGGTGGAGTAGACACCTACCCTGCCTGAGTGGAGCTGGGAGGTTCTGGGCAGCGAGGACCTGCAGTTGGATGCATCCGTTAACAGGTTGGAAACAGGTGGCCAGGTGCAGCTCAGCATGACACACCTGGAGAAACAGGGAGGAAGTAGAGGAGAACATCAGACACCGGAGACGGAGGAAGAGGAGAACATCAGACACCGGAGACGGAGGAAGAGGAGAACATCAGACACTGGAGACAGAGGAAGAGGAGAACATCAGACACTGGAGACAGAGGAAGAGGAGAACATCAGACACTGGAGACAGAGGAAGAGGAGAACATCAGACACTGGAGACAGAGGAAGAGGAGAACATCAGACACTGGAGACAGAGGAAGAGGAGGAGAACATCAGACACTGGAGACAGAGGAAGAGGAGAACATCAGACACTGGAGACAGAGGAAGAGGAGAACATCAGACACTGGAGACAGAGGAAGAGGAGAACATCAGACACTGGAGACAGAGGAGAACATCAGACACTGGAGACGGAGGAAGAGGAGAACATCAGACACTGGAGACAGAGGAAGAGGAGAACATCAGACACTGGAGACAGAGGAAGAGGAGAACATCAGACACTGGAGACAGAGGAAGAGGAGGAGAACATCAGACACTGGAGACAGAGGAAGAGGAGGAGAACATCAGACACTGGAGACAGAGGAAGAGGAGGAGAACATCAGACACTGGAGACAGAGGAAGAGGAGGAGAACATCAGACACTGGAGACAGAGGAAGAGGAGGAGAACATCAGACACTGGAGACAGAGGAAGAGGAGGGAGAACATCAGACACTGGAGACAGAGGAAGAGGAGGAGAACATCAGACACTGGAGACAGAGGAAGAGGAGGAGAACATCAGACACTGGAGACAGAGGAAGAGGAGGAGAACATCAGACACTGGAGACGGGAAACATTTCCTACCAACAACCTCAACAACTTCATAAGTCCCCTGTAGCTCAGTTGGTAGAGCATGGCGCTTGCAACGCCAGGGTTGTGGGTTCGTTTCCCACGGGGGGCCAGTATGAAAATGTATGCACTCACTAACTGTAAGTCGCTCTGGATAAGAGCGTCTGCTAAATGACAAAAAATGTAATATTGCTAAACACACTGGTGCCATCCCAAATGGAAACACACTGGTGCCATCCCAAATGGAAACACACTGGTGCCATCCCAAATGGAAACACACTGGTGCCATCCCAAATGGAAACACACTGGTGCCATCCCAAATGGAAACACACTGGTGCCATCCCAAATGGAAACACACTGGTGCCATCCCAAATGGAAACACACTGGTGCCATCCCAAATGGAAACACACTGGTGCCATCCCAAATGGAAACACACTGGTGCCATCCCAATTGAAACACACTGGTGCCATCCCAAATGCCTGTACTTGGTTAGGCAGCTAATGCTGCGTGACAACAATGTGATTTTGAGGTATGGTAACGCGAGACTAGGTAGCAGCGTAACAATGTGATTTTGAGGTATGGTAACGTGAGACTAGGTAACAGCGTGACAACGTGATTTGGAGGTATGGTAACGTGAGACTAGGTAACAGCGTAACAACGTGATTTTGAGGTATGGTAACGTGAGACTAGGTAACAGCGTGACAACGTGATTTGGAGGTATGGTAACGTGAGACTAGGTAACAGCGTAACAACGTGATTTGGAGGTATGGTAACGCGAGACTAGGTAACAGCGTAACAACGTGATTTGGAGGTATGGTAACGTGAGACTAGGTAGCAGCGTGACAACAACGTGATTTGGAGGTATGGTAACGTGAGACTAGGTAACAGCGTAACAACGTGATTTGGAGGTATGGTAACGTGAGACTAGGTAACAGCGTGACAACGTGATTTGGAGGTATGGTAACGTGAGACTAGGTAACAGCGTGACAACAACGTGATTTGGAGGTATGGTAACGTGAGACTAGGTAGCAGCGTGACAACAACGTGATTTGGAGGTATGGTAACGTGAGACTAGGTAACAGCGTGACAACAACGTGATTTGGAGGTATGGTAACGTGAGACTAGGTAGCAGCGTGACAACAACGTGATTTGGAGGTATGGTAACGTGAGACTAGGTAGTAGCGTGACAACAACGTGATTTGGAGGAATGGTAACGTGAGACTAGGTAACAGCGTGACAACGTGATTTGGAGGTATGGTAACGTGAGACTAGGTAGCAGCGTGACAACAACGTGATTTGGAAGAATGGTAACGTAAGACTAGGTAGCAGCGTGACAACAACGTGATTTGGAGGTATGGTAACGTGAGACTAGGTAGTAGCGTGACAACAACGTGATTTGGAGGAATGGTAACGTGAGACTAGGTAGCAGCGTGACAACGTGATTTGGAGGAATGGTAACGTGAGACTAGGTAGTAGCGTGACAACGTGATTTGGAGGTATGGTAACGTGAGACTAGGTAACAGCGTAACAACGTGATTTGGAGGAATGGTAACGCGAGACTAGGTAGCAGCGTGACAACAACGTGATTTGGAGGTATGGTAACGTGAGACTAGGAAGCAGCGTAACAACAACGTGATTTGGAGGTATGGTAACGTGAGACTAGGTAACAGCGTGACAACAACGTGATTTGGAGGTATGGTAACGTGAGACTAGGTAACAGCGTGACAACAACGTGATTTGGAGGAATGGTAACGTGAGACTAGGTAGCAGTGAGACAACGTGATTTGGAGGAATGGTAACGTGAGACTAGGAAGCAGTGAGACAACGTGATTTGGAGGTATGGTAACGTGAGACTAGGTAGCAGCGTGACAACAACGTGATTTGGAGGTATGGTAACGTGAGACTAGGTAGCAGCGTGACAACAACGTGATTTGGAGGTATGGTAACGTGAGACTAGGTAACAGCGTGACAACAACGTGATTTGGAGGTATGGTAACGTGAGACTAGGTAACAGCGTGACAACAACGTGATTTGGAGGTATGGTAACGTAAGACTAGGTAGCAGCGTGACAACAACGTGATTTGGAGGTATGGTAACGTGAGACTAGGTAGTAGCGTGACAACAACGTGATTTGGAGGAATGGTAACGTGAGACTAGGTAACAGCGTGACAACGTGATTTGGAGGTATGGTAACGTGAGACTAGGTAGCAGCGTGACAACAACGTGATTTGGAAGAATGGTAACGTAAGACTAGGTAGCAGCGTGACAACAACGTGATTTGGAGGTATGGTAACGTGAGACTAGGAAGCAGCGTAACAACAACGTGATTTGGAGGTATGGTAACGTGAGACTAGGTAACAGCGTGACAACAACGTGATTTGGAGGTATGGTAACGTGAGACTAGGTAACAGCGTGACAACAACGTGATTTGGAGGAATGGTAACGTGAGACTAGGTAGCAGTGAGACAACGTGATTTGGAGGAATGGTAACGTGAGACTAGGAAGCAGTGAGACAACGTGATTTGGAGGTATGGTAACGTGAGACTAGGTAGCAGCGTGACAACAACGTGATTTGGAGGTATGGTAACGTGAGACTAGGTAGCAGCGTGACAACAACGTGATTTGGAGGTATGGTAACGTGAGACTAGGTAACAGCGTGACAACAACGTGATTTGGAGGTATGGTAACGTGAGACTAGGTAACAGCGTGACAACAACGTGATTTGGAGGAATGGTAACGTGAGACTAGGTAGCAGCGTGACAACAACGTGATTTGGAGGAATGGTAACGTGAGACTAGGTAACAGCGTAACAACGTGATTTGGAGGAATGGTAACGTGAGACTAGGTAGCAGCGTGACAACAACGTGATTTGGAGGAATGGTAACGTGAGACTAGGTAACAGCGTAACAACGTGATTTGGAGGTATGGTAACGTGAGACTAGGTAACAGCGTAACAACGTGATTTGGAGGTATGGTAACGTGAGACTAGGTAACAGCGTGACAACAACGTGATTTGGAGGTATGGTAACGTGAGACTAGGTAACAGCGTAACAACAACGTGATACTAAAGTACTTATTGCTTCTGTGTGTAACCTGGATTGGTTTGAAGGAGTACAAATTTGAAGAAGATAGTGAAAATTCCACCATCTTTTTGTTGGCGTTTTTATGAGTTAACCGAAAGGAATTGTATGTTCTGTTCTTGTTTGTGCTGTTTATGTGTACCTTAAAGTGATAGACTAAATGATATGGTCTAACAACATGTGCTTGTTTTCTAGGAAAAATTGGATGTCTCTTTTCTGAGAGAGCATAATGACGATTTGTGTCTGACTTCTGGACCGCAGAAACAAAACAGCGTCGTTTTCTGTCTGTAATTTTCTCACTCACCATTATTCACGATTCATTCAGGACTATCCGTAATCATGGTAGCATCCACATTTAATGTAGAAGTGTTTAGAAACATATTATATTCTTATCTACAATAAAAGTGACTCCAAAATGACAATACATTATTTACCATTCATTTCTATTGGGCAGAAAATAATCTGAAACACAACCAAAACAACAGCAAATGTTTACAACACATTTGTAGAGTCACAAGCTTAATGTAACCATTGCGTGCTGTTAATATGGGACAAAATACTTAACTTTTGACTACTTTAATACACATATAAGTGAATTTGTCCCAATACTTTTAGTCCCTTAAAATGGGGGGACTTCGGACAAAAAGTGCTGTAATTTCTAAACGGTTCACCCGATATGGATGGAAATACCCTCAAATTAAATCTGACGGTCTGCACGTTAACCTCAATTGTATCATTTCAAATCCAAAGTGCTGGAGTACAGAGCCAAAATAACAACAAATGTTTCACTGTCCCCAATACTTTTGGAGCTCACTGTAGATGTCCTGTAAACATGTGTTATCACAACATTTTGCAGAATCGTAACCGTATGCATCCCCAGAACATCCCCACTATTTATTTAATCATAGTCTTTAAACACAATCATAAATTGATTCACGAGTACAAAGCTCAGCTCCCTATTTACTGCAGTACCGTTGACCAGGTTCCATAGGGCTCTGGTCAAAAGTACTGCACTACATCTAATTTTACCTTTATTTTAACAGGTATGTTGACTGAGAACGCGTTCTCATTTACAGCAACGACCTGAGGAATAGTTTACAGGGGAGAGGAGGGGGGGGATGAATGAGCCAATTGGAAGCCATGGGATCTTTAGTGACCACAGAGAGTCAGGTCACCAGTTTAACGTCCCATCCGAAAGACGGCACCCTAAATAAATTATAATAAAATAAATTGGTCATTTAGAAGACACTCTTATCCAGAGCGACTTACAGGAGCAATTAGGGTTAAGTGCCTTGCTCAAGGGCACATCGACAGATTTTTCACCTAGTCGGCTTAGGGATTAGAACCAGCGACCTTTCGGTTACTGGCACAACGCTCTTAACCACTAAGCTACCTGCCGCCCTACACAGGGCAATGTCCCCAATCACTGCCCTGGGGCATTGGGATATTTTATTTATTTATTAATAGGGAATAGGGTGCCATTTGATACGCAACAGAGAGTGGGTTCTTTCATAACATTAGCATGACATTACCATTGTAAGGACCAACAGCGTGTAATGGTCCAAGTGACCCAGTTCTCCTGCTTCTCCTTTCAGAGGCCAGCCACTGGACCACTGACCCATTTCTGCCACATGACGGACATGTTGAGGCATGACAACAACAATATGTACAAGGACATTTCCTGTTACGGTAAGTACAGTCAATAACCTTTCTTAAACTTCCTGGACTGTGTATACACCGGTGTAGGATCTTAATTTGATCACCCTGTTGCAGGAGAAATGTCCTGCAATGCAGGAAATGTAAAACTTGTAGTGTATTTTTTGAGGTTTAAAAAGGTTTCTGAAGTTTGTAATTTGTATCAACCCCATACAAAAAGTCAATTAATTATAATCCACATAATAATTCACATTTTCCTGCTGCAGCTCAAATTAACTGGCTCAAGTTAAGATACTACATCTGTACATCAGATGCCTCTAATGTCCATTCTAAACCGTTCACATTATTACACAAGGCTACTTCTAAATAATATTATTGCATCAATTGTTTCTAACCGTTTCTAAATCACCTGCCTTACAGTGCTACTGCCTATAACCTCCATCAACAACTCTCATTTACATTACATTTACACTCTCCACATAATAAGCCCACAAAGCTTTTTCTAAAGATGCATTTTTATTGCATCCACTGTTTCAAATACACACTCTTCATATAACAGGTTAGTCTATTTCAGAAACAAGGATACAACAAAAAGGAAAGCTCTTAGGTATGACTCTGTCTAAGGCCTGTGTTATCTAAGGGCTCGGTTGGGCGACTTAAGAAACTGCAAATAAGCCAGTGCGTCACAGTTGGGAAGTACATGGGAGAAAGAAAGGAACAGCTGGGGCCAGGACGATACTCCCAGAGGACTGAGTAGTGTTCAGAGGGATACTCCCAGAGGACAGGGTAGTGTTGAGAGGGATACTCCCAGAGGACAGGGTAGTGTTGAGAGGGATACTCCCAGGGGACAGGGTAGTGTTCAGAGGGATACTCCCAGAGGACTGAGTAGTGTTCAGAGGGATACTCCCAGAGGACAGGGTAGTGTTGAGAGGGATACTCCCAGGGGACAGGGTAGTGTTCAGAGGGATACTCCCAGAGGACTGAGTAGTGTTCAGAGGGATACTCCCAGAGGACAGGGTAGTGTTGAGAGGGATACTCCCAGGGGACAGGGTAGTGTTGAGAGGGATACTCCCAGCGGACTGGGTGGTGTTCAGAGGGATACTCCCAGAGGACAGGGTGGTGTTCAGAGGGATACTCCCAGAGGACAGGGTGGTGTTCAGAGGGATACTCCCAGAGGACAGGGTGGTATTCAGAGGGATACTCCCAGAGGACAGGGTGGTGTTCAGAGGGATACTCCCAGAGGACAAGGGTGGTGTTCAGAGGGATACTCCCAGAGGACAGGGTGGTGTTCAGAGGGATACTCCCAGAGGACAGGGTGGTGTTCAGAGGGATACTCCCAGAGGACAGGGTGGTGTTCAGAGGGATACTCCCAGAGGTCTGAGTAGTGTTCAGAGGGATACTCCCAGAGGACAGGGTGGTGTTCAGAGGGATACTCCCAGAGGACAGGGTAGTGTTCAGAGGGATACTCCCAGAGGACAGGGTGGTGTTCAGAGGGATACTCCCAGAGGACAGGGTGGTATTCAGAGGGATACTCCCAGAGGACAGGGTGGTGTTCAGAGGGATACTCCCAGAGGACAGAGTGGTGTTCAGAGGGATACTCCCAGAGGACAGGGTGGTGTTCAGAGGGATACTCCCAGAGGACAGGGTAGTGTTCAGAGGGATACTCCCAGAGGACAGGGTGGTGTTCAGAGGGATACTCCCAGAGGACAGGGTGGTATTCAGAGGGATACTCCCAGAGGACAGGGTAGTGTTCAGAGGGATACTCCCAGGGGACAGGGTAGTGTTGAGAGGGATACTCCCAGAGGACAGGGTGGTGTTCAGAGGGATACTCCCAGAGGACAGGGTGGTATTCAGAGGGATACTCCCAGAGGACAGGGTGGTGTTCAGAGGGATACTCCCAGAGGACAGAGTGGTGTTCAGAGGGATACTCCCAGAGGACAGGGTGGTGTTCAGAGGGATACTCCCAGAGGACAGGGTGGTGTTCAGAGGGATACTCCCAGAGGACAGAGTGGTGTTCAGAGGGATACTCCCAGAGGACAGGGTGGTGTTCAGAGGGATACTCCCAGGGGACTGAGTGGTGTTCAGAGGGATACTCCCAGGGGACTGAGTAGTGTTCAGAGGGATACTCCCAGAGGACAGGGTGGTGTTCAGAGGGATACTCCCAGAAGACAGGGTGGTGTTCAGAGGGATACTCCCAGAGGACAGGGTGGTGTTCAGAGGGATACTCCCAGAGGACAGAGTGTAAATGTAAATCCAGGGGACACCCAAATTAGTATGATATGTTATGTTTGGTACAGTTACATAAGACAGGAGGTTACTTAAGCCAAAAAAGAAAGGAGGGTGGTTGGTCGGGGTGGATGGGTGGGTGTATAATGCGAACGTCTAGCAACCCATTTTTAGCTACTTTGCAACTACTTAGCATGTTAGCTAACTCTTCCCCTAACCCTTTAACCTAACTCCTAACCTTAACCCTAACCTTAACCCCTAACCCCTAGCTTAGCTAACATTAGCCAGCTAGCCACCTAGCTAACGTTAGCCACAACAAATTGGAATTCGTAACATATCATACATTTTGCTAATTCATAACATATCGTACAAAATGGAAGATGGACATCCACAAATTGATACCATACGAAACATAACATATCATACTAATTGAGGTGTCTCGGAGTTACATACAGAATAATACAAAATACTCTGAGACCAGGTTGGAGCACAGGGTAGTGCTCAGAAGGATACTCCCAGAGCACAGGGTAGTGCTCAGAAGGATACTCCCAGAGGACAGGGTAGTGCTCAGAAGGATACTCCCAGAGGACAGGGTAGTGTTCAGAAGGATACTCCCAGAGAACAGGGTAGTGCTCAGAAGAATACTCCCAGATGACAGGGTGTTGTTCACCAACAAAAATATTAATTCATTCAAGGTTTATACAAATACGTCCATTCAATAGAAAATTACATCAGAAAAACAAATGGTCCAAACCCCATGTCTCTACCATGTATGATTCAAAAGTTAGACGTTTTATTCTGAGAATGTAGCATGAGAGTGAATGGAATGTCATCACAGGCATGATGAACAAGTGGTCACTGCTCAATAGAACTCTGTCACTACTCTGAGGCAAAATGGCGCTAACTTTGAACGTCAACTGACAAGCTAACTAGTGGCTGCAGGCTCGTGAGTGAAAAACATGGGCTTTTTCTCAATGAAATCCGCAGAATACAAAACAAAATAGGGACTAAATATATATTTATTAACAAAACTAACAGACTGAATTTCAATAGCCACCCTCCGCGAAGACAAACACTGAGAAATCACTCGGGGGAGGTACTCTCTGACCTTGCCCAATAACAAACATTCATTTTCATTTTACATTTTGCTACGGTACCCTAATGAAGACGGCCCCATTCTCAACAAGGTCATAACCCCATCCCCACAGAGGTCAGTTCTCAACAAGGTCATAACCCCATCCCCACAGAGGTCAGTTGGCTAGGAATGTACATTCTAAAGTAAAGTAAGTAAGAACGGCTCATAGGGGGAGGAGTCTATCTCCTGTTTCTGTAGCGTGAGGCAGCTTGATGTACGAGTACACCCTCTGGACAGGACGCTAGTCTATCGCTGGGCCTTACCAATCTATCTCTTTAATGCTGAGTGCCAAGCAAAGACGCATTGGGTCCCATTTTTACACGGTTTGGTATGACTCCGCCAGGGATTCCAACTCCACAAAGTTTCAATCTCAGGGCGGACACTCTAACCACAAGGCCCCTGAGTTGGAATGTACTTTCTAGTCATTCTATTTCTATGCTGTATAACTCTATAGACTCACAGGGGTCTTGGAGGGGGGGCTGAGCTCCATCCAGTGCTGTGTCTCCTCAGGGCCCAGCTGTCTGAGGGAGAGGACACACTCTGCCACCGTCCTCTTCCTGGGGTGGTGGGTCTGCAGCCGGAGGACCAGAGCACTGCAACGCAGCTGTTGCAGCCGCAACGCAAACACAAAGGTCTCCATGAAGACTGTGTCCTAGGAGGGAGGGAGGGAGGGAGGGATGGAGGCAGGGAGGGAGGGAGGGAGGGAGGCAGGGAGGGAGGGAGGAGGGAGGGAGGGAGGGAGGAGGGAGGGAGGGAGGGAGGGAGGGAGGGAGGGAGGAGGGAGGGAGGGAGGGAGGGAGGGAGGACGGGAGGAATGGAGGGAGGGAGGGAGGGAGGCAGGGAGGGAGGGAGCAGAGATAGAAGATTAGGATGGTACTCCACTCTGACTAGTATCTGGTAGATTAGGATGGTACTCCGCTCAGACTAGTATCTGGTAGATTAGGATGGTACTCCACTCAGACTAGTATCTGGTAGATTAGGATGGTACTCCGCTCAGACTAGTATCTGGTAGATTAGGATGGTACTCCGCTCAGACTAGTATCTGGTAGATTAGGATGGTACTCCACTCAGACTAGTATCTGGTAGATTAGGATGGTACTCCACTCAGACTAGTATCTGGTAGATTAGGATGGTACTCCACTCAGACTAGTATCTGGTAGATTAGGATGGTACTCCGCTCAGACTAGTATCTGGTAGATTAGGATGGTACTCCACTCAGACTAGTATCTGGTAGATTAGGATGGTACTCCGCTCAGACTAGTATCTGGTAGATTAGGATGGTACTCCGCTCAGACTAGTATCTGGTAGATTAGGATGGTACTCCGCTCAGACTAGTATCTGGTAGATTAGGATGGTACTCCACTCAGACTAGTATCTGGTAGATTAGGATGGTACTCCACTCAGACTAGTATCTGGTAGATTAGGATGGTACTCCACTCAGACTAGTATCTGGTAGATTAGGATGGTACTCCACGCAGACTAGTATCTGGTAGATTAGGATGGTACTCCGCTCAGACTAGTATCTGGTAGATTAGGATGGTACTCCACTCAGACTAGTATCTGGTAGATTAGGATGGTACTCCGCTCAGACTAGTATCTGGTAGATTAGGATGGTACTCCGCTCAGACTAGTATCTGGTAGATTAGGATGGTACTCCACTCAGACTAGTATCTGGTAGATTAGGATGGTACTCCGCTCAGACTAGTATCTGGTAGATTAGGATGGTACTCCACTCAGACTAGTATCTGGTAGATTAGGATGGTACTCCACTCAGACTAGTAGGACATTAGCTGCCAGAGAGAATTACCTTTATATCTCTCCCAAACAGACATTTCCTCTCTATCAAACAGAAGCCCAATGTCTAAGACGTGAGGATGCTGGCAGCGAGAACTGCTACTTGGATGTGAAGCTATTAGGTAACTGATCGTCAGTGGTTCAGTGTTTTAGGTAGGTCGAAGGTCGAATACAGAGAAGGTTAAGACGACGTAATAATTCCATGCAGAAGTGTTCGGAAAATAAACACATTCATTGGACCACCAGCGCTGTTGCTGATTCTAGAGGATTAGCATTGAAACCGTGACCAGCGGTCTGGACATCAGGTCATAACGTGGTTGTAGAATGACAGTAAACAGTTATTATTCTGTGTATGCTTAGCAGTTAGCTGAAATTCATTTTACATTTAAGTCATTTAGCAGACGCTCTTATCCAGAGTGACTTACAGGAGCAATTAGGGTTAAGTGCCTTGCTCAAGGGCACATCGACAGATTTTTCACCTAGTCGGCTCAGGGATTAGAACCAGCGACCTTTCGTTTACTGGCACAACGCTCTTAACCACTAAGCTACCTGCCGCTACGATTACATTTATTTTCCACTTGGATGACATAACTTTTTGTACTGCTAACATTCACTTCCAGTCATTTTTGCTCCGGCGCTGTTCCAATGAATTTGTTTATTTTCGAACGCTCCGCATGGAATTATGATAGGTGAGGAAATGCTAGACTATCCTGGTCCCAGATCTGTTTGAGTTGTAGGCATATAGCCAACTCCTATGGTGGTTGTCATGCACAAACAGATCTGGGACCAGGCTAATGCTAGTCTATCTTAGATGTGATTGGAGACATAGCATTGTACAGTAAATGGGGTTAGCCTGGTGCCAGAACCGTTTGTGTTGTCTTTCCTACATCACTGACCATATGAGTTAGCAAGACAGCGCAAACAGATCTGGTACCAGGCTAACATGGGGTTGGGATGCGCTAAATAACTTACCGGAGAGCCTTCCTTGACGGAGCTCTTGAACTGTACTGGTTTGGTCATAGTGATGATGCCTTTAAAGCCAATCTTCTGCTGCTCGCTGCTGTCCTGAGCGAGGTACACATCCTTACACTGAGAGGAGAGGAAGAAGAGTTAGAGGTGTGGCTACAGAGTTGGAGGTGTGGCTACAGAGTTGGAGGTGTGGCTACAGAGTTGGAGGTGTGGCTACAAAGTTAGAGGTCGTCTGGCTACAGAGTTGGATGTCTGGCTACAGAGTTGGAGGTCTGGCTACAGAGTTGGAGGTGTGGCTACAGAGTTGGAGGTCTGGCTACAGAGTTAGAGGTCGTCTGGCTACAGAGTTGGATGTCTGGCTACAAAGTTAGAGGTCTGGCTACAGAGTTAGAGGTCTGGCTACAGAGTTAGAGGTCTGGCTACAGAGTTGGAGGTCGTCTGGCTACAGAGTTAGAGGTCTGGCTACAGAGTTAGAGGTCGTCTGGCTACAGAGTTAGAGGTCGTCTGGCTACAGAGTTAGAGGTCTGGCTACAGAGTTAGAGGTCGTCTGGCTACAGAGTTAGAGGTCGTCTGGCTACAGAGTTAGAGGTCTGGCTACAGAGTTAGAGGTCGTCTGGCTACAGAGTTAGAGGTCTGGCTACAGAGTTAGAGGTCTGGCTACAGAGTTAGAGGTCGTCTGGCTACAGAGTTGGATGTCTGGCTACAGAGTTGGAGGTCTGGCTACAGAGTTAGAGGTCTGGCTACAGAGTTGGATGTCTGGCTACAGAGTTAGAGGTCTGGCTACAGAGTTAGAGGTCTGGCTACAGAGTTAGAGGTCGTCTGGCTACAGAGTTGGATGTCTGGCTACAGAGTTAGAGTTCGTCTGGCTACAGAGTTAGAGTTCGTCTGGCTACAGAGTTAGAGTTTGTCTGGCTACAGAGTTAGAGGTCTGGCTACAGAGTTAGAGGTCTGGCTACAGAGTTAGAGGTCTGGCTACAGAGTTAGAGGTCTGGCTACAGAGTTAGAGGTCTGGCTACAGAGTTAGAGGTCTGGCTACAGAGTTAGAGGTCTGGCTACAGAGTTAGAGGTCTGGCTACAGAGTTAGAGGTCGTCTGGCTACAGAGTTAGAGGTTGTCTGGCTACAGAGTTGGATGTCTGGCTACAGAGTTGGATGTCTGGCTACAGAGTTGGAGGTCTGGCTACAGAGTTGGAGGTCTGGCTACAGAGTTAGAGGTCTGGCTACAGAGTTAGAGTTTGTCTGGCTACAGAGTTAGAGGTCTGGCTATAGAGTTAGAGGTCTGGCTACAGAGTTAGAGGTCTGGCTACAGAGTTAGAGATCGTCTGGCTACAGAGTTAGAGATCGTCTGGCTACAGAGTTAGAGGTCGTCTGGCTACAAAGTTAGAGGTCTGGCTACAGAGTTAGAGGTCTGGCTACAGAGTTAGAGGTCGTCTGGCTACAGAGTTAGAGGTCTGGCTACAGAGTTAGAGGTCTGGCTACAGAGTTGGAGGTCTGGCTACAGAGTTAGAGGTCTGGCTACAGAGTTAGAGGTCTGGCTACAGAGTTAGAGGTCTGGCTACAGAGTTAGAGGTCTGGCTACAGAGTTAGAGGTCTGGCTACAGAGTTAGAGGTCTGGCTACAGAGTTAGAGGTCTGGCTACAGAGTTAGAGGTCGTCTGGCTACAGAGTTAGAGGTCGTCTGGCTACAGAGTTAGAGGTCTGGCTACAGAGTTAGAGGTCTGGCTACAGAGTTGGAGGTCTGGCTACAGAGTTAGAGGTCTGGCTACAGAGTTAGAGGTCGTCTGGCTACAGAGTTAGAGGTCGTCTGGCTACAGAGTTAGAGGTCTGGCTACAGAGTTAGAGGTCTGGCTACAGAGTTAGAGGTCTGGCTACAGAGTTAGAGGTCTGGCTACAGAGTTAGAGGTCTTCTGGCTACAGAGTTAGAGGTCGTCTGGCTACAGAGTTAGAGGTCGTCTGGCTACAGAGTTAGAGGTCGTCTGGCTACAGAGTTAGAGGTCGTCTGGCTACAGAGTTAGAGGTCGTCTGGCTACAGAGTTAGAGGTCGTCTGGCTACAGAGTTAGAGGTCTGGCTACAGAGGTCTTGCTACAGAGTTAGGGGTCGTCTGGCTACAGAGTTAGAGGTCGTCTGGCTACAGAGTTAGAGGTCTGGCTACAGAGTTAGAGGTCTGGCTACAGAGTTGGAGGTCTGGCTACAGAGTTAGAGGTCTGGCTACAGAGTTGGAGGTCTGGCTACAGAGTTAGAGGTCGTCTGGCTACAGAGTTAGAGGTCTGGCTACAGAGTTAGAGGTCTGGCTACAGAGTTAGAGGTCTGGCTACAGAGTTGGAGGTCTGGCTACAGAGTTAGAGGTCTGGCTACAGAGTTGGAGGTCTGGCTACAGAGTTAGAGGTCGTCTGGCTACAGAGTTAGAGGTCTGGCTACAGAGTTAGAGATCGTCTGGCTACAGAGTTAGAGGTCGTCTGGCTACAGAGTTAGAGGTCTGGCTACAGAGTTAGAGGTCTGGCTACAGAGTTGGAGGTCTGGCTACAGAGTTAGAGGTCGTCTGGCTACAGAGTTAGAGGTCTGGCTACAGAGTTAGAGATCGTCTGGCTACAGAGTTAGAGGTCGTCTGGCTACAGAGTTAGAGGTCTGGCTACAGAGTTAGAGGTCTGGCTACAGAGTTGGAGGTCTGGCTACAGAGTTAGAGGTCGTCTGGCTACAGAGTTGGAGGTCTGGCTACAGAGTTAGAGGTCGTCTGGCTACAGAGTTAGAGGTCGTCTGGCTACAGAGTTAGAGGTCTGGCTACAGAGTTAGAGGTCTGGCTACAGAGTTGGAGGTCTGGCTACAGAGTTAGAGGTCTGGCTACAGAGTTAGAGGTCGTCTGGCTACAGAGTTAGAGGTCTGGCTACAGAGTTAGAGATCGTCTGGCTACAGAGTTAGAGGTCGTCTGGCTACAGAGTTAGAGGTCTGGCTACAGAGTTAGAGGTCTGGCTACAGAGTTGGAGGTCTGGCTACAGAGTTAGAGGTCTGGCTACAGAGTTAGAGGTCGTCTGGCTACAGAGTTAGAGGTCGTCTGGCTACAGAGTTAGAGGTCTGGCTACAGAGTTAGAGGTCTGGCTACAGAGTTAGAGGTCGTCTGGCTAAAGAGTTGGAGGTCGTCTGGCTACAGAATTAGAGGTCGTCTGGCTACAGAGTTAGAGGTCGTCTGGCTACAGAGTTAGAGGTCGTCTGGCTACAGAGTTAGAGGTCGTCTGGCTACAGAGTTAGAGGTCTGGCTACAGAGTTAGAGGTCTGGCTACAGAGTTAGAGGTCTGGCTACAGAGTTAGAGGTCTGGCTACAGAGTTAGAGGTCTGGCTACAGAGTTAGAGGTCGTCTGGCTACAGAGTTAGAGGTCTGGCTACAGAGTTAGAGGTCTGGCTACAGAGTTGGAGGTCTGGCTACAGAGTTAGAGGTCGTCTGGCTACAGAGTTGGAGGTCTGGCTACAGAGTTAGAGGTCGTCTGGCTACAGAGTTAGAGGTCGTCTGGCTACAGAGTTAGAGGTCTGGCTACAGAGTTAGAGGTCTGGCTACAGAGTTAGAGGTCTGGCTACAGAGTTAGAGGTCTGGCTACAGAGTTAGAGGTCTGGCTACAGAGTTAGAGGTCGTCTGGCTACAGAGTTAGAGGTCTGGCTACAGAGTTAGAGGTCTGGCTACAGAGTTGGAGGTCTGGCTACAGAGTTAGAGGTCTGGCTACAGAGTTGGAGGTCTGGCTACAGAGTTAGAGGTCGTCTGGCTACAGAGTTAGAGGTCTGGCTACAGAGTTAGAGGTCGTCTGGCTACAGAGTTAGAGGTCGTCTGGCTACAGAATTAGAGGTCTGGCTACAGAGTTAGAGGTCGTCTGGCTACAGAGTTAGAGGTCGTCTGGCTACAGAGTTAGAGGTCTGGCTACAGAGTTAGAGGTCTGGCTACAGAGTTGGAGGTCTGGCTACAGAGTTAGAGGTCTGGCTACAGAGTTGGAGGTCTGGCTACAGAGTTAGAGGTCGTCTGGCTACAGAGTTAGAGGTCTGGCTACAGAGTTAGAGGTCTGGCTACAGAGTTAGAGGTCTGGCTACAGAGTTGGAGGTCTGGCTACAGAGTTAGAGGTCTGGCTACAGAGTTGGAGGTCTGGCTACAGAGTTAGAGGTCGTCTGGCTACAGAGTTAGAGGTCTGGCTACAGAGTTAGAGATCGTCTGGCTACAGAGTTAGAGGTCGTCTGGCTACAGAGTTAGAGGTCTGGCTACAGAGTTAGAGGTCTGGCTACAGAGTTGGAGGTCTGGCTACAGAGTTAGAGGTCGTCTGGCTACAGAGTTAGAGGTCTGGCTACAGAGTTAGAGGTCGTCTGGCTACAGAGTTAGAGGTCTGGCTACAGAGTTAGAGGTCTGGCTACAGAGTTAGAGGTCTGGCTACAGAGTTAGAGGTCGTCTGGCTACAGAGTTAGAGGTCGTCTGGCTACAGAGTTAGAGGTCGTCTGGCTACAGAGTTAGAGGTCTGGCTACAGAGTTAGAGGTCTGGCTACAGAGTTGGAGGTCTGGCTACAGAGTTAGAGGTCTGGCTACAGAGTTAGAGGTCGTCTGGCTACAGAGTTAGAGGTCTGGCTACAGAGTTAGAGATCGTCTGGCTACAGAGTTAGAGGTCGTCTGGCTACAGAGTTAGAGGTCTGGCTACAGAGTTAGAGGTCTGGCTACAGAGTTAGAGGTCTGGCTACAGAGTTAGAGGTCTGGCTACAGAGTTAGAGGTCGTCTGGCTACAGAGTTAGAGGTCTGGCTACAGAGTTAGAGGTCTGGCTACAGAGTTAGAGGTCGTCTGGCTACAGAGTTGGAGGTCGTCTGGCTACAGAATTAGAGGTCGTCTGGCTACAGAGTTAGAGGTCGTCTGGCTACAGAGTTAGAGGTCGTCTGGCTACAGAGTTAGAGGTCTGGCTACAGAGTTAGAGGTCTGGCTACAGAGTTAGAGGTCTGGCTACAGAGTTAGAGGTCTGGCTACAGAGTTAGAGGTCTGGCTACAGAGTTAGAGGTCTGGCTACAGAGTTAGAGGTCTGGCTACAGAGTTAGAGGTCTGGCTACAGAGTTAGAGGTCTGGCTACAGAGTTAGAGGTCTGGCTACAGAGTTAGAGGTCTGGCTACAGAGTTAGAGGTCTGGCTACAGAGTTAGAGGTCTGGCTACAGAGTTAGAGGTCTGGCTACAGAGTTAGAGGTCTGGCTACAGAGTTAGAGGTCTGGCTACAGCGTTAGAGGTCTGGCTACAGAGTTAGAGGTCGTCTGGCTACAAAGTTAGAGGTCTGGCTACAGAGTTAGAGGTCTGGCTACAGAGTTAGAGGTCTGGCTACAGAGTTAGAGGTCTGGCTACAGAGTTAGAGGTCTGGCTACAGAGTTAGAGGTCTGGCTACAGAGTTAGAGGTCGTCTGGCTACAGAATTAGAGGTCGTCTGGCTACAGAGCTAGAGGTCGTCTGGCTACAGAGTTAGAGGTCGTCTGGCTACAGAGTTAGAGGTCGTCTGGCTACAGAGTTAGAGGTCTGGCTACAGAGTTAGAGGTCTGGCTACAGAGTTAGAGGTCTGGCTACAGAGTTAGAGGTCTGGCTACAGAGTTAGAGGTCTGGCTACAGAGTTAGAGGTCGTCTGGCTACAGAGTTAGAGGTCTGGCTACAGAGTTAGAGGTCTGGCTACAGAGTTGGAGGTCTGGCTACAGAGTTAGAGGTCGTCTGGCTACAGAGTTGGAGGTCTGGCTACAGAGTTAGAGGTCGTCTGGCTACAGAGTTAGAGGTCGTCTGGCTACAGAGTTAGAGGTCTGGCTACAGAGTTAGAGGTCTGGCTACAGAGTTAGAGGTCTGGCTACAGAGTTAGAGGTCTGGCTACAGAGTTAGAGGTCTGGCTACAGAGTTAGAGGTCTGGCTACAGAGTTAGAGGTCGTCTGGCTACAGAGTTAGAGGTCTGGCTACAGAGTTAGAGGTCTGGCTACAGAGTTGGAGGTCTGGCTACAGAGTTAGAGGTCTGGCTACAGAGTTGGAGGTCTGGCTACAGAGTTAGAGGTCGTCTGGCTACAGAGTTAGAGGTCTGGCTACAGAGTTAGAGGTCGTCTGGCTACAGAGTTAGAGGTCGTCTGGCTACAGAATTAGAGGTCTGGCTACAGAGTTAGAGGTCGTCTGGCTACAGAGTTAGAGGTCGTCTGGCTACAGAGTTAGAGGTCTGGCTACAGAGTTAGAGGTCTGGCTACAGAGTTGGAGGTCTGGCTACAGAGTTAGAGGTCTGGCTACAGAGTTGGAGGTCTGGCTACAGAGTTAGAGGTCGTCTGGCTACAGAGTTAGAGGTCTGGCTACAGAGTTAGAGGTCTGGCTACAGAGTTAGAGGTCTGGCTACAGAGTTGGAGGTCTGGCTACAGAGTTAGAGGTCTGGCTACAGAGTTAGAGGTCTGGCTACAGAGTTGGAGGTCTGGCTACAGAGTTAGAGGTCGTCTGGCTACAGAGTTAGAGGTCTGGCTACAGAGTTAGAGATCGTCTGGCTACAGAGTTAGAGGTCGTCTGGCTACAGAGTTAGAGGTCTGGCTACAGAGTTAGAGGTCTGGCTACAGAGTTGGAGGTCTGGCTACAGAGTTAGAGGTCGTCTGGCTACAGAGTTAGAGGTCTGGCTACAGAGTTAGAGGTCGTCTGGCTACAGAGTTAGAGGTCTGGCTACAGAGTTAGAGGTCTGGCTACAGAGTTAGAGGTCTGGCTACAGAGTTAGAGGTCGTCTGGCTACAGAGTTAGAGGTCGTCTGGCTACAGAGTTAGAGGTCGTCTGGCTACAGAGTTAGAGGTCTGGCTACAGAGTTAGAGGTCTGGCTACAGAGTTGGAGGTCTGGCTACAGAGTTAGAGGTCTGGCTACAGAGTTAGAGGTCGTCTGGCTACAGAGTTAGAGGTCTGGCTACAGAGTTAGAGATCGTCTGGCTACAGAGTTAGAGGTCGTCTGGCTACAGAGTTAGAGGTCTGGCTACAGAGTTAGAGGTCTGGCTACAGAGTTGGAGGTCTGGCTACAGAGTTAGAGGTCTGGCTACAGAGTTAGAGGTCGTCTGGCTACAGAGTTAGAGGTCTGGCTACAGAGTTAGAGGTCTGGCTACAGAGTTAGAGGTCGTCTGGCTACAGAGTTAGAGGTCGTCTGGCTACAGAGTTAGAGGTCGTCTGGCTACAGAGTTAGAGGTCGTCTGGCTACAGAGTTAGAGGTCGTCTGGCTACAGAGTTAGAGGTCGTCTGGCTACAGAGTTAGAGGTCGTCTGGCTACAGAGTTAGAGGTCGTCTGGCTACAGAGTTAGAGGTCTGGCTACAGAGTTAGAGGTCTGGCTACAGAGTTAGAGGTCTGGCTACAGAGTTAGAGGTCTGGCTACAGAGTTAGAGGTCTGGCTACAGAGTTAGAGGTCTGGCTACAGAGTTAGAGGTCTGGCTACAGAGTTAGAGGTCTGGCTACAGAGTTAGAGGTCTGGCTACAGCGTTAGAGGTCTGGCTACAGAGTTAGAGGTCGTCTGGCTACAGAGTTAGAGGTCTGGCTACAGAGTTAGAGGTCTGGCTACAGAGTTAGAGGTCTGGCTACAGAGTTAGAGGTCTGGCTACAGAGTTAGAGGTCTGGCTACAGAGTTAGAGGTCTGGCTACAGAGTTAGAGGTCGTCTGGCTACAGAGTTAGAGGTCTGGCTACAGAGTTAGAGGTCTGGCTACAGAGTTGGAGGTCTGGCTACAGAGTTAGAGGTCGTCTGGCTACAGAGTTAGAGGTCTGGCTACAGAGTTAGAGGTCGTCTGGCTACAGAGTTAGAGGTCGTCTGGCTACAGAGTTAGAGGTCGTCTGGCTACAGAATTAGAGGTCTGGCTACAGAGTTAGAGGTCGTCTGGTTACAGAGTTAGAGGTCGTCTGGCTACAGAGTTAGAGGTCGTCTGGCTACAGAGTTAGAGGTCTGGCTACAGAGTTAGAGGTCGTCTGGCTACAGAGTTAGAGGTCGTCTGGCTACAGAGTTAGAGGTCGTCTGGCTACAGAGTTAGAGGTCGTCTGGCTACAGAGTTAGAGGTCGTCTGGCTACAGCGTTAGAGGTCGTCTGGCTACAGAGTTAGATGTCTGGCTACAGAGTTAGAGGTCGTCTGGCTACAGTAGGTATCATAGTGTATTTATTATACAGGGACTTCTAGCCAAGTGTCTCAGGACTTGTCCTCTTGTTTTTGCTTTGGTTTAAAGTAATTTACTTGTTAGTGTATCTACGTTGAGATTATTTCTCCTCAGTAAAAAACCTCTCAAAGCAGTGATTATTTATCCTCAGCAAATAACCTCTCAAAGCGGTGATTATTTCTCCTCAATAAAAAAAATCTCAAAGCAGTGATTATTGCTCCTCAGTAAAAAACCTCTCAGAAGTTAACAGAGCAGTGACTTGTGAGAGAGAGGAGATATTGAGATGGAATTTCTGGGTTTCCAACAGTCTGAGACAGAAGCCCCATTCAGCCACCTAGCAGGCAGGTACAATGGGCCCTTCAGTCCCCTGGGTAGCCCCCTCCACCCCCCAGGCCTGTAACCGTACCTGTAGCAACGTGATCCACACCTGCTCCAGGGCCTCCTGGTAACTCAGCCGGACACACACCTTCCCCAACTCTCTCTGTTCCCTCTCATCCCCAGACAACGTGATGGACTCTACAAAGACAGACACACAGAGACTTGTCAGCTCAATGGAAAACACAATGTTGTTAGCCTAAGGCTAAAGCTAAGCTACAGAACATGACTGTTCGTTTGGATATTCATCTGCTTATTGTGAAATACTTGATGTACATTGTGTGTGTTTGACAGTTTGTGTTTGACAAGCTGCCCATCTAGTCTTATTCACAGTGTTATCTGAGGATTTAAACGCTGGATCGACCAACGTCAACAGATTTGCCCTTTCATGATTTTCTCAACAATACAGAGCAGAACAGAGCAGAGGAGAACAATCTCAATCTGACTGAATCAGGGAGGTCTGGTGGGGCTGTGTGTGTTGTGTGTGTGTGTGTTGTGTGTGTGTGTGTGTTGTGTGTAATGGTTACCAAGGCTACGGGCTGTTTTCTTTTCTATTTCCTCAAAAAAAGAAAAAGCACAAAAACAAATTCTAACAAAGTCTGTTAGTAAGTGAATTGTTGTCTTTGTTCTGTAGTCAGGGCTTAGTGTCTCCTTTGTATTGGTTACCAAGGCTACAACTGTGTGTGTGTGTGTGTGTGTGTGTGTGTGTGTGTGTGTGTGTGTGTGTGTGTGTGTGTGTGTGTGTGTGTGTGTGTGTGTGCGCGTGTGTAATGGTTACCAAGGCTACGGCTGTTCTCCAGGGAGTCCCTCTGGGAGGACGACGCACTGCTGCTCCGGACACTGGACACACTGTCGTAACGCTACATTGGGACAAACACAGAGACATGATAAACACATGAGGCAACCTTGCGTGACATCAAGACATGAAGTCAACAGGACATTAACAGGATGTATGAATACACTACACAGAAACAGCTCAGTAGCTAAACTTCCCCCGATATTACACTACACAGAAACAGCTCAGTAGCTAAACTTCCCCCGATATTACACTACACAGAAACAGCTCAGTGGCTAAACTTCCCCCGATAAGGCATGATAGCAACTAACAACACAACACATTAAAACACAGACAAATAATCAAATCACAAAGTTCTGGCTATTTTCAACCAGGTCCAGTTAATGTCCCAAATGGCACCATTTACATTTTTTTACATTTTAGTCATTTAGCAGACGCTCTTATCCAGAGCGACTTACATTATCTTTTTATTTTTCATACTGGCCCCCCGTGGGAATCGAACCCACAACCCTGGCATTGCAAACGCCACGCTCTACATCCCTGCCCATGGGTCTCCCGGTCGCGGCCGGCTACGACAGAGCCTGGATTCGAACCAGGATCTCTAGTGGCACAGCTAGCGCTGCGATGTGCAGTGCCTTAGACCACTGGTCCAGGATCTCTAGTGGCACAGCTAGCGCTGCGATGTGCAGTGCCTTAGACCACTGGTCCAGGATCTCTAGTGGCACAGCTAGCACTGCGATGTGCAGTGCCTTAGACCACTGGTCCAGGATCTCTAGTGGCACAGCTAGCGCTGCGATGTGCAGTGCCTTAGACCACTGGTCCAGGATCTCTAGTGGCACAGCTAGCGCTGCGATGCAGTGCCTTAGACCACTGGTCCAGGATCTCTAGTGGCACAGCTAGCGCTGCGATGCAGTGCCTTAGACCACTGGTCCAGGATCTCTAGTGGCACAGCTAGCGCTGCGATGCAGTGCCTTAGACCACTGGTCCAGGATCTCTAGTGGCACAGCTAGCGCTGCGATGCAGTGCCTTAGACCACTGGTCCAGGATCTCTAGTGGCACAGCTAGCGCTGCGATGCAGTGCCTTAGACCACTGCGCCACTCGGGAGGTTAACCCCCTCGGCACCCTATGTCCTATTTAGTGCACTATACTTTGGACCAGGGCCCGTAGGTCACTATATAGAGAAAAGGGTACCATTTGGGATGCAAGCCCAGGAGTAATATCAGAAACTGAAGTTTATCCCGTTATTTATCACGAGGTTCTGTACGATAGATTGTAATGTTTATCGTGGTTTTGGGGCGAGACACGAGTCCCGAGTATTCATAACAAATCCACTATCAATATATACCTGGTAACCGATGGATTGTTGATGACTAGCGATTACGATACAATATCTCTTATATTACTAATACAGCTAAGCGGACCTCACCCAGACCAACCCTGACCAAACCCTACATATTATTGTGATTGATTACCACTTCATTCAGCACAATCAACAGAGATTTGCGCCGTCTTTTAGAGGCTGAGAGGTGAGTGACGGTCAATGGAAAACCCCGGAAGGTACCGGTGACGCACAATGACAAAAATAGGTATGTCAGCTCATAGGTGGATTTAGGCTTTTGTTTACAGAGGCATCATTACTGAATGTGTCGGAGGTGGTTGTTAAATAATACAGGTGTTTGATTATTACATAAACATCCTCACTCACCTGTATGTGGCCGTGAGGGCTGGAGTTGGACAAGTCAAACATGGATTTGCTCAGAGTCAGTCTCTCAGTCTTCATATTCCCACCTGAAAGCCAATCAAACCAAAAGGACGTATTCAAGGATTAAAGATACTTTTCCCAATGTGAAAGCCAAGCAAACAGTTACAGGGAAATCTCAATTATGCAATATTCATCTTTCTTAGGGAGATGATGGGAGACCTTCTCTTTCTGATTTTACAGTACACACCTGGTCTCTCCTCACATATAAACTACACCTGATCCCGAGGTCCTGGTCTCTCCTCACATATAAACTACACCTGATCCCGAGGTCCTGGTCTCTCCTCACATATAAACTACACCTGATCCTGAGGTCCTGGTCTCTCCTCACATATAAACTACACCTGATCCTGAGGTCCTGGTCTCTCCTCACATATAAACTACACCTGATCCTGAGGTCCTGGTCTCTCCTCACATATAAACTACACCTGATCCTGAGGTCCTGCTCTCTCCTCACATATAAACTACACCTGATCCCGAGGTCCTGCTCTCTCCTCACATATAAACTACACCTGATCCTGAGGTCCTGCTCTCTCCTCACATATAAACCAATATGAGCTGGTATGAGAGACTTTTCTCAGCCGTGATATTACAGTACACTAGGGGTTAGGGGTTAGGGTGATATTACAGTACAGTGGTTTACAGGGTTAGGGTTAGTGTTAGGGTCAGGGGTCAGGGTGATATTCCAGTACACACCTGATCCTGAGCCCCGGGGGCTATTTTTCAGGGTGCTGTGTCGTGTTGTCCCGGGAGACATGTTGGGGGAGGAGTCAGGGTTATAGACTATGTGACTGACCCCTGACAGCTCTGCCTTCCTCTCTGCATAGGTGCTCCTGACCGAACCTGGGGTACACAGAGGTTAGAGGTTAGAGGTCAGAGGTTACCTGACACATCACCTAAACCTGGGGTACACACACACACACACACACACACAGAGGTTATCGCCATAATCAATACAGTATGTACATTATTATGATCTTAGCAATAAAAACATTGATTGATATACATTTTCTCTCTTAGAAAAGCTCAGACAATGGTGCTTGTAAAAAAAAAATGTCCCAATTGTGACAGTAAAGACATTGATTGCTTGATTGGTACATACTGTGCAGCCCTGGTAGCCCTGGTGGCTGGTAGCCGAGGTAGCGTGATCCTCGTGGTTGGATGTAGGAAGGTTTGAACGTGGGGAGGACAAAAGGAACCTCTTTTCCACCCGGGGGGAGTTTAGAGAGGAGATAGTCCTCTGTTACCCCTAGACTCTTCCTGGAGCCACCTGAGATTGCTCTGGCAGGGGGCATCTTCACTGTAATCACTACAAAGTAGAATAGACCATTTTTATTTTAACAGAGGGGACTTCAGTTTACTAGGGCGGCAGGTAGCTTTAGTGGTTAAGAGCGTCGTGCCAGTAACCGAAAGGTCGCTGGTTCTAATCCCCGAGCCGACTAGGTGAAAAATCTGTCGATGTGCCCTTGAGCAAGGCACTTAACCCTAATTGCTCCTGTAAGTCGCTCTGGATAAGAGCGTCTGCTAAAATGTACTAAGTAGTGGACATCGGATCTGATTAGGCTGTAGAAAGACAATACGGGACTACATTGAAAGGGGAAAATAACACGATAAGGATGGACTATAATCAATGTATTTCCTTCAATAAATATTTGTTAGATATAATAGTATGCCATTTAGCAGACGCTTTTATCCAAAGCGACTTACAGTCATGTGTGCATAATTTTTTTTTTTACGTATGGGTGGTCCACGGGGATCGAACCCACTACACTGGCGTTACAAGCGCCGTGCTCTACCAGCTGAGCTACAGTAAATCCCATAGCTATAGGCTATATTTTTTTATATGTATAAAATGAACAATCTACCTTGCTGTTCGATCTCAGTGCCTTTGCCTAGGAAGCTCTTGCAGCAGTTCTTGATGCATTCCATTGCCATGCTGTAATATAGGGTCGTAATCAGAGTACACAATATGATAAACAGCACAACTAAACCAAATGTATACCGCTGAAAGTTTCTGTTTACATTCAAATTAATTGATAACCTGACTGTGATTATCTTTCTGACGACAGAATAGTTCAGAAAATTCATTGACAGCAGTCAGCTATATATCTTCTGATGAGAAGAGATACATATCTAGAAAAGATTCTTAAACATTTCAGCAATTATTATCATCTCACAATAACCACATTAAATCAACTAAAATAACTTATAAAAACCTGCTAAGCGGTTATCCCGCCTGGAAGACGCAAAACGTATTTCTATCCTCTCTAGAGAACAGGCGGAATAGTGGGAATTTCCCCAGGCTGTCCTTCTCCTAAACCTCCACTGGAAACACAGACACGTGTTGGGTCCTAGTGCCCGTCGGGTGCAAGGCTGGTTGGTCTGTTGGCACGCTCTCCCTCCGGTAATGCCCTTCAACAAACATTCTCAGATTAACGAGCTTCCTTCTCCAAACAAAGTAAATAAATAAGCAGGAGTCTCAATTGCTTCCTTAATAATGATAAAGAATGTTATAGTCTATTAATGTGATCTCCATATGTTATAGTCTAATAATGTGATCTCCATATGTGCATGTGTTACCCTGATCAGAAGTGCCCTCATTTGACCTCCTAGTGTTGGCCACTATTGGCTTTTGTTTCCAATTCCCAAAATACGCATGATGTCATTACATCAGAAAAATAACTTCGACCAGATGCAGCATTCAGATCTAGTACGTTTTATTTGACTGACCAGGCTCACTTACAGGTTGTTACGGAAGAGGACTGAATGAAATGTGACGAAGACTTTTGGACAAAAACACAAAACAGAACAGACCATTGTTTTTTTATGGGGAAGTTTGGTCCATGGACAATGTATAAGAGTGGTAAAATTAAACACATTTGATGTCATATATTACTTCAAGACAATATTCCAGGGAAATCTATCGTTTAAAATCCATAGTGCATCTGAGGGGCACCGTTGACAAATGATTGTGTCAAAATAAAAACAAAAATGGAATGTGTAACTTGATTAGGACACAGTGACGTCCAGTCACCAGCTGAGATGTAGCTCTTGATTAGGACACAGTGACGTCCAGTCACCAGCTGAGATGTAGCTCTTGATTAGGACACAGTGACGTCCAGTCACCAGCTGAGATGTAGCTCTTGATTAGGACACAGTGACGTCCAGTCACCAGCTGAGATGTAGCTCTTGATTAGGACACAGTGACGTCCAGTCACCAGCTGAGATGTAGCTCTTGATTAGGACACAGTGACGTCCAGTCACCAGCTGAGATGTAGCTCTTGATTAGGACACAGTGACGTCCAGTCACCAGCTGAGATGTAGCTCTTGATTAGGACACAGTGACGTCCAGTCACCAGCTGAGATGTAGCTCTTGATTAGGACACAGTGACGTCCAGTCACCAGCTGAGATGTAGCTCTTGATTAGGACACAGTGACGTCCAGTCACCAGCTGAGATGTAGCTCTTGATTAGGACACAGTGACGTCCAGTCACCAGCTGAGATGTAGCTCTTGATTAGGACACAGTGACGTCCAGTCACCAGCTGATTGTAGCAGAGGTGAGCGTCCTGCAGCAGTAGAAGAGATACTTGTGTGGTTCTTTTCCAATACAGTGACAGAAACTATGGATTGTACCCAGACCAGAGCAGTCATAGCCTGGTGTACTGTAATATCACCCTGACCCCTGACCCTGTCCTGTAATATCACCCCCGTGGTACCAGTCTGTTTGTGCTAACATTCCACTGTTGCCATGACAAGAAAATGGAATGTTAGCACAAACAGATCTGGGGCCAAGCTAGTTCGGTCGGGCAGGAATCAAAACATTTCTGCCAAGGTTAAAAGCGTATTTCTTGATGGCTTGCTGACACAAACTGTAGAGAGCCCGTTGCTACTCAAAGCATCGCTAACACATTGCATCACATACTGCAAGCTCACGTTCACAGCTTATTTAAAGGATAACGCTTCACAGGAAATAAGTGAAGACAGTTCATTGATAACAAATAGAAGTATGCAGTAAACAACCAATACTGACAATGCTTTCAATCAATGACCTTAATCATAAAAGTCATTGGAAAAAGAAAGAAAATAACAGTCTGATGTATAGACAGTCACAATGTACAGTCCAGTAACAGTCTGATGTGGATGTAAGAGTGGGGAAATGTAGAGCAAGGTGCCTCCATCTCCTATAACAACAGATGAGAGTTTATTGAAAGTGTATTCAGATGATAACAGTGGTAAGAGACAGCATCACATCTAGTGAACAGAGGAGACAGACAGCATCACATCTAGAGAACAGAGAGAAGAGGAGACAGACAGCATCACATCTAGTAAACAGAGAAGAGGAGTCAGACAGCATCACATCTAGAGAACAGAGAAGAGGAGACAGACAGCATCACATCTAGAGAACAGAGAAGAGGAGTCAGACAGCATTACATCTAGTGAACAGAGGAGACAGACAGCATCACATCTAGAGAACAGAGAGAAGAGGAGACAGACAGCATCACATCTAGTAAACAGAGAAGAGGAGACAGACAGCATCACATCTAGAGAACAGAGAAGAGGAGACAGACAGCATCACATCTAGAGAACAGAGAAGAGGAGACAGACAGCATTACATCTAGTAAACAGAGGAGAGGAGACAGACAGCATCACATCTAGAGAACAGAGAAGAGGAGACAGACAGCATCACATCTAGAGAACAGAGAAGAGGAGACAGACAGCATTACATCTAGTGAACAGAGAAGAGGAGACAGACAGCATCACATCTAGAGAACAGAGAAGAGACAGACAGCATCACATCTAGAGAACAGAGAAGATGAGACAGACAGCATTACATCTAGTGAACAGAGGAGAGGAGACAGACAACATCACATCTAGAGAACAGAGAAGAGGAGACAGACAGCATCACATCTAGAGAACATAGAAGAGGAGACAGACAGCATTACATCTAGAGAACAGAGAAGAGGAGACATACAGCATCACATCTAGAGAACAGAGAAGAGGAGACAGACAGCATTACATCTAGTGAACAGAGAAGAGGAGACAGACAGCATCACATCTAGAGAACAGAGAAGAGACAGACAGCATCACATCTAGAGAACAGAGAAGAGGAGACAGACAGCATTACATCTAGTGAACAGAGAAGAGGAGACAGACAGCATCACATCTAGAGAACAGAGAAGAGGAGACAGACAGCATCACATCTAGAGAACAGAGAAGAGGAGACAGACAGCATTACATCTAGAGAACAGAGAAGAGGAGACAGACAGCATCACATCTAGAGAACAGAGAAGAGGAGGCAGACAGCATTACATCTAGTGAACAGAGAAGAGGAGACAGACAGCATCACATCTAGAGAACAGAGAAGAGACAGACAGCATCACATCTAGTGAACAGAGAAGAGACAGACAGACAGAATCACATCTATAGAACAGAGGAGACAGACAGCATCACATATAGAGAACAGAGAAGAGGAGACAGACAGCATTACATCTAGTGAACAGAGAAGAGGAGACAGACAGCATCACATCTAGAGAACAGAGAAGAGACAGACATCATCACATCTAGAGAACAGAGAAGAGGAGACAGACAGCATCACATCTAGTGAACAGAGAAGAGGAGACAGACAGAATCACATCTAGAGAACAGAGAAGAGGAGACAGACAGCATCACATCTAGAGAACAGAGAAGAGGAGACAGACAGCATCACATCTAGAGAACAGAGAAGAGGAGACAGACAGCATCACATCTAGAGAACAGAGAAGAGGAGACAGACAGCATCACATCTAGAGAACAGAGAAGATGAGACAGACAGCATCACATCTAGAGAAAAGAGAAGAGGAGACAGACAGCATCACATCTAGTGAACAGAGAAGAGGAGACAGACAGCATCACATCTAGAGAACAGAGAAGAGACAGACAGCATCACATCTAGAGAACAGAGAAGAGGAGACAGACAGCATCACATCTAGAGAACAGAGAAGAGGAGACAGACAGCATTACATCTAGTGAACAGAGAAGAGGAGACAGACAGCATCACATCTAGAGAACAGAGAAGAGGAGACAGACAGCATCACATCTAGAGAACAGAGAAGAGGAGACAGACAGCATTACATCTAGAGAACAGAGAAGAGGAGACAGACAGCATCACATCTAGAGAACAGAGAAGAGGAGTCAGACAGCATTACATCTAGTGAACAGAGGAGACAGACAGCATCACATCTAGAGAACAGAGAGAAGAGGAGACAGACAGCATCACATCTAGTAAACAGAGAAGAGGAGACAGACAGCATCACATCTAGAGAACAGAGAAGAGGAGACAGACAGCATCACATCTAGAGAACAGAGAAGAGGAGACAGACAGCATTACATCTAGTAAACAGAGGAGAGGAGACAGACAGCATCACATCTAGAGAACAGAGAAGAGGAGACAGACAGCATCACATCTAGAGAACATAGAAGAGGAGACAGACAGCATTACATCTAGTGAACAGAGGAGACAGACAGCATCACATCTAGAGAACAGAGAAGAGGAGACAGACAGCATTACATCTAGTGAACAGAGAAGAGGAGACAGACAGCATCACATCTAGAGAACAGAGAAGAGACAGACAGCATCACATCTAGAGAACAGAGAAGAGGAGACAGACAGCATTACATCTAGTGAACAGAGGAGAGGAGACAGACAACATCACATCTAGAGAACAGAGAAGAGGAGACAGACAGCATCACATCTAGAGAACATAGAAGAGGAGACAGACAGCATTACATCTAGAGAACAGAGAAGAGGAGACATACAGCATCACATCTAGAGAACAGAGAAGAGACAGACAGCATCACATCTAGAGAACAGAGAAGAGGAGACAGACAGCATTACATCTAGTGAACAGAGGAGAGGAGACAGACAACATCACATCTAGAGAACAGAGAAGAGGAGACAGACAGCATCACATCTAGAGAACATAGAAGAGGAGACAGACAGCATTACATCTAGAGAACAGAGAAGAGGAGACATACAGCATCACATCTAGAGAACAGAGAAGAGGAGACAGACAGCATCACATCTAGTGAACAGAGAAGAGACAGACAGACATAATCACATCTAGAGAACAGAGGAGACAGACAGCATCACATCTAGAGAACAGAGACAGACAGCATCACATCTAGAGAACAGAGAAGAGGAGCCAGACAGCATCACATCTAGTGAACAGAGAAGAGGAGACAGACAGAATCACATCTAGAGAACAGAGGAGACAGACAGCATCACATCTAGAGAACAGAGGAGACATACAGCATCACATCTAGAGAACAGAGAAGAGGAGACAGACAGCATCACATCTAGTGAACAGAGGAGACAGACAGCATCACATCTAGAGAACAGAGAAGAGGAGACAGACAGCATCACATCTAGAGAACAGAGAAGAGGAGACAGACAGCATCACATCTAGTGAACAGAGAAGAGACAGACAGAATCACATCTAGAGAACAGAGGAGACAGACAGCATCACATCTAGAGAACAGAGGAGACAGACAGCATCACATCTAGAGAACAGAGAAGAGGAGACAGACAGCATCACATCTAGTGAACAGAGAAGAGACAGACAGACAGAATCACATCTATAGAACAGAGAAGAGGAGACAGACAGTATCACATCTAGAGAACAGAGAAGAGGAGACAGACAGCATCACATCTAGTGAACAGAGGAGACAGACAGCATCACATCTAGAGAACAGAGAAGAGGAGTCAGACATCATCACATCTAGAGAACAGAGAAGAGGAGACAGACAGCATCACATCTAGAGAACAGAGAAGAGGAGACAGACAGCATCACATCTAGAGAACAGAGAGAAGAGGAGACAGACAGCATCACATCTAGAGAACAGAGAAGAGGAGACAGACAGCATCACATCTAGAGAACAGAGAAGAGGAGACAGACAGCATCACATCTAGAGAACAGAGAAGAGGAGACAGACAGCATCACATCTAGAGAACAGAGAAGAGGAGACAGACAGCATCACATCTAGTGAACAGAGAAGAGGAGACAGACAGCATCACATCTAGAGAACAGAGAAGAGGAGACAGACAGCATCACATCTAGAGAACAGAGAGAAGAGGAGACAGACAGCATCACATCTAGAGAACAGAGAAGAGGAACAGAGCTGCCTGAGGAGAGATGGTAGATTGGTAGATTTGGAGAGTTAAGGATTCTGGGATGGTATCCTTAGGGCTGTGAGAGGAAGACAGGACGTGGTGATTGGTCAAGGGGGAGGGGCCTCAGTAAGGACGCTCTGACACGTATATCGTGAGCCGTATGATGCTGCTGCCTCTGAAGTTGATGACGTTGTTAACGGTTACCATCTCCAGGTCCAGGACCAGCTCCCTGGGACCCTTGATGGGCCGAGACAGGACCAGAGTGGCACTCACGTTGCTGGTTTGCTGAAAGAGAACAGAGAAGAAAAGAGATAGAGAGAACTTTGTGACAACTCCGTTGACGTAAAAAGGGATTGATAAATAAACATGACAGACTGATTGACATCATGTGCTACTAGTTAATGTGATCCTATCTCCCCACAAAACTGGTCTTACCAGGCCTATTGCATAACGGTTATATACAGTGGAAGTATTCAGACCACTTCACTTTTTACACATTTTGTTACATTACAGCCTTATTCTAAAATGGATTACATTTATTTTTTTTCCTCATCAATCTACACACAATACCCCATAATGACAAAGCAAAAACAGGTTTTTAGAAATGTTTGCAAATGTATACTTTTTTTAAAAATGCCTTATTTAAATAAGTATTCAGACCCTTTCCTCAGTACTTTGTTGAAGCACCTTTGGCAGCGATTACAGCCTCGAGTCTTCTTGGGTATGACGCTACAATCTTGGCGCACCTGTATTTGGGGAGTTTCTCCCATTCTTCTCTGCAGATCCTCTCAAGCTCTGTCAGGTTGGATGGGGAGCGTCGCTGCACAGCTATTTTCAGGTCTCTCCAGAGATGTTCGATCGGGTTCAAGTCCGGGCTCTGGCTGGGCCACTCAAGGACATTCAGAGACTTGTCCCGAAGCCACTCATGCATTGTCTTGGCTGTGTGCTTAGGGTCGTTGTCCTGTTGGAAGGTGAACCTTCGCCCCACTCTGAGGTCCTGAGCGCTCTGGAGCAGGTTTTCATCAAGGATCTCTCTGTACTTTGCTCTGTTCATCTTTCCCTCGATCCTGACTAGTCTCCCAGTCCCTGCCGCTGAAAAACATCCCCACAACATGATGCTGCCATCACCATGCTTCACCGTAGGGATGGTGCCAGGTTTCCTCCAGACGTGACGCTTGACATTCAGGCCAAAGAGTTCAATCTTGGTTTCATCAGACCAGAGAATCTTTTTTCTCATGGTCTGAGAGTCCTTTAGGTGCCTTTTGGCAAACTCCAAGCGGGCTGTCATGTGCTTTTTACTGAGGAGTGGCTTCCGTCTGGCCAATTTTGAGTCTCATAGCAAAGGGTCTGAATACTTATGTAAATAAGGTATTTCTGTTTTTTATTTCTAATACATTTGCAAAAAAAATCTAAAAACCTGTTTTTGCTTTGTCATTATGGGGTAGATTGATGAGGAAAAACAAACAATTTAATCAATTTTAGAATAAGGCTGTAACGTAACAAAATGTGGAAAAAGTCAAGGGGTCTGAATACTTTCCGAATGCACTGTATGTTATAACACTGTCCCTCCCGTATGTTATAGTATGAAAAATGTATGCACTCATTAACTGTAAGTCGCTCTGGATAAGAGCGTCTGGTAAATGACGTAAATGTAAATGTAAATAATACTGTACTGTTTAAGGAACTCAAATATACTGGCTTTTCCCTTCTGCATAGCAGTAGTTTAGTTAAAACCACTTCCTACTTTCCTTCATGCAAGTCATGATTTATGGTTTCAGATCAAACACTGCTGGATCATGAGCAAACAGAGGGTTCGGCACGACACTGTACGCCACAATGTACTTTGGAGGGATTTCATTACGGTCTTTGCAGTAGATTATTTAAAAACCAAAATCAAACAGCAGTCTTATTATTAGAGAACACAATCAGAATCTCCTGAGTCTGCATGACACTGGCCTAGCAGAGTAGAGCTCCACCTCTCTCTAACCCTACACACTCTTAGTGCCCCATCTGCTGGCCAACTACACCAAGCACAGTGCACATACTGGATCCTGGACTTCCTGACGGGCCACCCCCTGGTGGATAAGGGTAGGCGACAACACATCTGCCACGCTGATCCTCAACACTGGAAAGGGAAAGGGCGATACCTAGTCAGTTGAATTCATTCAGCTGAAATGTGTCTTCCACATTTAACCCAACCCCTCTGAATCACAGAGGTGTGGAGGGCTGCCTAAATCGAGATGCACGTCTTCGGCGCCCGGGGAACAGTGGGTTAACTGCCTTGCTCAGGGGCAGAACGACAGATGTTTACCTTGTCAGCTCGGGGATTAGATGAGGGTTCTACATGAGGTTGAGTAAGGGAGGGAGGGAGGGAGGGAGGGAGGGAGGGAGGGAGGGAGGAGTTCTACATGAGGGTGAGTAAGGGGAGGGAGGGAGGGAGGGAGGGAGGAGTTCTACATGAGGGTGAGTAAGGGAGGGAGGGAGGGAGGGAGGGAGGGAGGGAGGGAGGGAGGGAGGGAGGACATTCTACATGAGGGTGAGTAAGGGAGGGAGGAGAGTAAAAAATAAATATTTTTTTAAAAATTAAATTAAAGAGCAGCAGTAAAATAAAATAACAGTAGGGAGGCTATATACAGGGGGTACCAGTACAGAGTCAATGTGCGGCGGGGGCACCGGTTAGTCGAGGTAATTGAGGTAATATGTACATGTGGGTAGAGGTAACGTGACTATGCATAGATAATAAACAGAGAGTAGCAGCAGCGTAAAAGAGGGGGTGGGGGATAGTCTGGGTAGCCATTTGATTAGCTGTTCAGGAGTCTTATAGCTTGGGGGTAAAAGCTGTTAAGAAACCTTATGGACCTAGACTTGGCGCTCCGGTACCGCTTGCCGTGCGGTAGCAGAGAGAACAGTCTATGACTAGGGTGGCTGGAGTCTTTAACAATTTTTAGGGCCTTCCTCTGACACCGCCTGGTATAGAGGCCCTGGATGGCAGGAAGCTTGGCCCCAGTGATGGCAGGAAGCTTGGCCCCCGTACGCACTACCCTCTGTAGTGCCTTACGGTCGGAGGCAGAGCAGTTGCCATACCAGGCGGTGATGCAACCAGTCAGGATGCTCTCAATGGTGAAGCTGTATAACTTTTTGAGGATCTGAGGACCCATGCCAAATCTTATCAGTCTCCTGAGGGGGAATAGACTTTGTCGTGCCCTCTTCACGACTGTCTTGGTGTGTTTGGACCATGATAGTTTGTTGGTGATGTGGACACCAAGGAACTTAAAACTCTCAACCTGCTCCAATACAGCCCCGTCGATGAGAATGGGGGCGTGCTCAGTCCTCTTTTTTTTCCTGTAGTCCACACACAATCATCTCCTTTGTCTTGATCACGCTGATGGAGAGGTTGTTAACCTGGCACCATGGCCAGGTCTCTGACCTCCTCCCTATAGGCTGTCTCATCGTTGTCGGTGATCAGGCCTACCACTGTTGTGTCATCGGCAAACTTAATGATGGTGTTGGAGTCGTGCCTGGCCATGCAGTCAAGGGTGAACAGGGAGTACAGGAGGGGACTGAGCACGCACCCCTGAGGGGCCCCCGTGTTGAGGTTCAGCGTGGCAGATGTGTTGTTACCTACCCTTACCACCTGGGGGCGGCCCGTCAGGAAGTCCAGGATCCATGAGCTGTTGTCAATTAATAGCATTCTCACGTACAGTTGGGAAAAAAAGTATTTAGTCAGCCACCAATTGTGCAAGTTCTCCCACTTGAAAAGATGAGAGAGGCCTGTAATTTTCATCATAGGTACACGTCAACTATGACAGACAAATTGAGAAAAAATATCCAGAAAATCACATTGTAGGATTTTTAATGAATTTATTTGCAAATTATGGTGGAAAATAAGTATTTGGTCACCTACAAACAAGCAAGATTTCTGGCTCTCACAGACCTGTAACTTCTTCTTTAAGAGGCTCCTCTGTCCACCACTCGTTACCTGTATTAATGGCACCTGTTTGAACTTGTTATCAGTATAAAAGACACCTGTCCACAACCTCAAACAGTCACACTCCAAACTCCACTATGGCCAAGACCAAAGAGCTGTCAAAGGACACCAGAAACAAAATTGTAGACCTGCACCAGGCTGGGAAGACTGAATCTGCAATAGGTAAGCAGCTTGGTTTGAAGAAATCAACTGTGGGAGCAATTATTAGGAAATGGAAGACATACAAGACCACTGATAATCTCCCTTGATCTGGGGCTCCACGCAAGATCTCAACCCGTGGGGTCAAAATGATCACAAGAACGGTGAGCAAAAATCCCAGAACCACCCGGGGGGACCTAGTGAATGACCTGCAGAGAGCTGGGACCAAAGTAACAAAGCCTACCATCAGTAACACACTACGCCGCCAGGGACTCAAATCCTGCAGTGCGAGACGTGTCCCCCTGCTTAAGCCAGTACATGTCCAGGCCCATCTGAAGTTTGCTAGAGTACATTTGGATGATCCAGAAGAGGATTGGGAGAATGTCATATGGTCAGATGAAACCAAAATATAACTTTTTGGTAAAAACTCAACTCGTCGTGTTTTGAGGACAAAGAATGCTGAGTTGCATCCAAAGAACACCATACCTACTGTGAAGCATGGGGGTGGAAACATCATGCTTTGGGGCTGTTTTTCTGCAAAGGGACCAGTACGACTGATCCATGTAAAGAAAAGAATGAATGGGGCCATGTATCGTGAGATTTTGAGTGAAAACCTCCTTCCATCAGCAAGGGCATTGAAGATGAAACGTGGCTGGGTCTTTCAGCATGACAATGATCCCAAACACACCGCCCGGGCAACAAAGGAGTGGCTTCGTAAGAAGCATTTCAAGGTCCTGTAGTGGCCTAGCCAGTCTCCAGATCTCAACCCCATAGAAAATCTTTGGAGGGAGTTGAAAGTCCGTGTTGCCCAGCGACAGCCCCAAAACATCACTGCTCTAGAGGAGATCTGCATGGAGGAATGGGCCAAAATACCAGCAACAGTGTGTGAAAACCTTGTGAAGACTTACAGAAAACGTTTGACCTGTGTCATTGCCAACAAAGGGTATATAACAAAGTATTGAGAAACTTTTGTTATTGACCAAATACTTATTTTCCACCATAATTTGCAAATAAATTCATTAAAAATCCTACAATGTGATTTTCTGGAAAAAACATTCTCATTTTGTCTGTCATAGTTGACGTGTACCTATGATGAAAATTACAGGCCTCTCTCATCTTTTTAAGTAGGAGAACTTGAACAATTGGTGGCTGACTAAATACTTTTTTTCCCCACTGTAGGTGTTCCTTTTGTCCAGGTGGGAAAGGGCAGTGTGGAGTGCAATAGAGATTGCATAATCTGTGGATCTGTTGGGGCGGTATGCAAATTGGAGTGGGTCTAGGGTTTCTGGGACAATGGTGTTGATGTGAGCCATGACCAGCCTTTCAAAGCACTTCATGGCTACAGACGTGAGTGCTACGCGTCGGTAGTCATTTAGGCAGGTTACCTTAGTGTTCTTGGGTACAGGGACTATGTTGGTATGCTTGAAACATGTTGGTATTACAGACTCAGTCAGGGACAGGTTGAAAATGTCAGTGAAGACACTTGCCAGTTGGTCAGCGCATGATTTGAGTACACGTCCTGGTAATCTGTCTTGTGAATGTTGACCTGTTTAAAGGTCTTACTCACATTGGCTACGGAGAGCATGATCACACAGTCGTCTGGAACAGCTGATGCTCTCATGCATGCTTCAGACTTGCTTGCCTCGAAGCGAGCATAGAAGTAATTTAGCTTGTCTGGTAGGCTTGTCTCACTGGGCAGCTCGCGGCTGTGCTTCTCTTTGTAGTCTGTAATAGTTTTCAAGCCCTGCCACATTCGACGAGCCTCGGAGCCGGTGTAGTACGATTCAATCTTAGTCCTGTATTGACTCTTTGCCTGTTTGATGGTTCGTCTGAGGGCATAGCGGGATTTCTTATAAGCGTCCAGGTTAGAGTCCCGCTCCTTGAAAGCGGCAGCTCTACCCTTTAGCTCGGTGTGGAAGTTTCCTGTAATCCATGGCTTCTGGTTGGTGTATGTACGTACGGTCACTGTGGGGACGACGTCATTGATGCACTTATTGATGAAGCCAGTGACTGATGTGGTGTACTCCTCAATACCATCGGAAAAATCCTGGAACATATTCCAGTCTGTACTAGCAAAACAGTCCTGTAGCTTAGCATCTGTGTCATCTGACCACTTCTTTATTGACCGAGTCACTGGTTCTTCCTGCTTTAGTTTTTGCTTGTAAGCAGGAATCAGGAGGATAGAGTTATGGTCAGATTTGCCAAATGGAGGGCGAGGGAGAGCTTTGTATGCGTCTCTGTGTGTGGAGTAAAGGTGGTCTAGAGTTTTTTTTCCTCTGGTTGCACATTTGACATGCTGGTAGAAATGAGGTAGAACGGATTTAAGTTTCCCTGCATTAAAGTCCCCAGCCACTAGGAGCGCCGCCTCTGGATGAGCGTTTTCCTATTTGCTTATGGCCTGTGATGTCACGAGAGGCTGTGTCCTGGAGGGACGTTACATCCCCCTGAGGTGGCTGCAAACCCAGACAGCTATGGCTCCATCTGCTGGTATGGTCGGGAACTCCACCCCTCTATGGCCAATCTTCCCACGCAGCTGAAACAAATGAGGAGCTGATGAGCTGAAGGTTTGGGAAGGGAAGAGACACAGTCTCCAACCTGGGCTCTCTGGAGGACAAGAGTGCTGCACGTCCACTTCCATGAGGAATATAAGGATTTGGAGATACTTACCTTTGGGAAATACTCACCTTTGGATATATGCACCTGTGGAAATACGTGAGAGACATTTGGAAGGACTTTTTGCTGGGTTGGCCACTAGCTGCAACGTGGACTACAGTAAGGCTGGGGAAAAGTTATCTGAGCGAGTGAGAATTATGATTTTGGATGTGGAAGAGACATCCCTGAACTGTTAACCCTTAAAGAGCCACAAGAGAACAGAATTTTGTTATATTTTCGTTAATTTCCCAAGACCTATAATAAAATCCTTGTTTTGTTTGAACCTTGTCTCCTTGCACTACTTGAGCAATCCCGCTGAAAGCTGTGTAGCCTCTCGTGACGTCACAGATGGTGGAGAATACGGGCACGCTCAAGCGTTAATAGTGCATGTCAGAGGAGGATACCGAAGGTTTGATCACCCAGTTTTCCAAGTTGGCCGTAGGCTCCCCGCCGACTGAAATGGAGGACATATTGAAAGCCCTTGTTGCTGGCCAGCAAGCCCAGATGCAAGCAAACGTGGCTCTCTTGGAGGAGCAAAGAAAGCCAACCTTCTGAAGGCAGAGGAATTGCAGTTGCAGAGACAGAGGGTTGTCCAAAATACCCGCCCAATAAAGGCAAGTGACTTTATATCTAAGATGGGAGCTACCGATGACATTGAGGCATACCTGCATGCATTTGAGGCCACGGCCACTAGGGAAGCCTGGCCCAAGCAACAGTGGGTTGGTCTGTTAGCCCCCTTTCTAACCGGGGAATCGCTGAATGCTGTCCGGGACCTGGGCCCTGACCAGGTTACTGACTATGATGCCCTGAAGTCTGAGATCCTCAGCAGATATGGACTCACAAAGTTTGGTATGGCCCAGCGCTTTCACAGCTGGACCTTCCAACCAGACCAACCTCCTCGGGCGCAGATGCATGAACTTGTCCGAATCGCAAGGAAATGGCTGGATCCGCAGAGGAATACAGCAGCGGCGGTGGTGGAGGCCGTTGTGGTGGATCGTTACCTACGCGCCCTGCCTTATGAGGCAAAACGGTTCATCAGTCAACAGGCCTTGACCACGGCTGATCTGACCGTGGAAGCTGTGGAAAAGTACCAGGCCACAGCGGAGATGCTGAATGCTTCCCGAAAAGACCCCAGGAGGGCGGCCCCACCACAAATGGGAAGAACCCGTCCAAAGGACCCCAAGGTCTCGAACCCAGCCACGTCAGGACTTATCCCGGCTCCAGGGGGAGCCAGAAACCAGGCGGGTCCAAGAAGAGTACACCAGGAGGGGGAAACTCGACAGTGTTACCGGTGTGGGGAGATGGGACATATCTCCTGGCAGTGTGGGGAAACCAGCCGATGAACTTATGCCCACTGCGGAGTCCTCCAGCTCAGCACCCACACACCGTTTGCCTCGCTCTTGGGAGTCGTAGATGGCGGCCCAGATCGACCCCCACCTGCCCGGTAACTGTGAATCACCATGATGTGGAGGCCTTACTGGATTCTGGTAGCCGGGCCACCCTGGTGCGTAAGGATTTGGTGGGCCCAACGTGTTTGACCCCGGGGAAAGTCCTCCCAGTTTCCTGTGTCCATGGGGACACCAGAGAATACCCCATTACTGAACTTACAATGACCAGCACACGGGGAACCATACACACGACGGCGGGGGTGGTTGATTCCCTCCCCGTCCCTGTCCTAATTGGACGAGACTGCCCAGCCTTTTACCCACTCTGGAGAGAGTCTCAGGAGAGGATAACCCGAGTACCTCGGAAACGGAGAGGCAAGACTCATCCTGGGAAGGCTCCGGTGCAATCCTCCGAGTTACTCACTCCCGCCCGGGCTCTGATAGGGATGGCAGGTGCCCAGACCGACACAGAGACGGAGCTACAGAATCTGGACAAAGAACTGTCTGGTCTGAAGGGGACCGCTGAGAGGTATCGTTTGTTAAAGCAACAGTTAGACATGAAGACAGAAGAGTTAGATATCCTCCAGGCTAAACTCCAACAGAGCTCCTTCCCTAAGCAACAGGAGGAGCTGGAGAGGCTGCGCAGGACCATCGAGGAGTGTGAGGAGACCCTGCGCAGGAGTAAGGAGGTCCAGAAGAAGGCAGAGGAGAAGTACAAGGTGTTGGAGAACAAGATGAAGAATGCGGAGGCAGAGAGAGAGAAGGAACTGAAAGCTGCTCAACAGAAGCTAAACTCTGCTAAAACCAAGGCTGATGCGTTCAGTAAGAAACTCAAGGAGAGACAACAGGAGGCTGAGTCCCTGGTCCTAGAGTTGGAGGAGTTGAAGAGAGAGCAGTCTGGCAAGCACCACGGCAATGCGGACGCCCTCTCCCGGCGTGATGCCTTCTTCGCTGCCTTTACCCGACGAGGACGTCGGTCCCGAGGAGGGGGATGTGTGATGTCACGAGAGGCTGTGTCCTGGAGGGACGTTACATCCCCTGAGGTGGCTGCAAACCCAGACAGCTATGGCTCCATCTGCTGGTATGGTCGGGAACTCCACCCCTCTATGGCCAATCTTCCCACGCAGCTGAAACAAATGAGGAGCTGATGAGCTGAAGGTTTGGGAAGGGAAGAGACACAGTCTCCAACCTGGGCTCTCTGGAGGACAAGAGTGCTGCACGTCCACTTCCATGAGGAATATAAGGATTTGGAGATACTTACCTTTGGGAAATACTCACCTTTGGATATATGCACCTGTGGAAATACGTGAGAGACATTTGGAAGGACTTTTTGCTGGGTTGGCCACTAGCTGCAACGTGGACTACAGTAAGGCTGGGGAAAAGTTATCTGAGCGAGTGAGAATTATGATTTTGGATGTGGAAGAGACATCCCTGAACTGTTAACCCTTAAAGAGCCACAAGAGAACAGAATTTTGTTATATTTTCGTTAATTTCCCAAGACCTATAATAAAATCCTTGTTTTGTTTGAACCTTGTCTCCTTGCACTACTTGAGCAATCCCGCTGAAAGCTGTGTAGCCTCTCGTGACGTCACAGGCCGTATACAGCTCATTGAGTGCGGTCTTTGTGCCAGCATCAGTTTGTGGTGGTAAATAGACAGCTACGAAAAATATAGATGAAAACTCTCTTGGTAAATAGTGTGGTCTACAGCTTATCATGAGATACTCTACCTCAGGAGAGCAAAACCTTGATACTTCCTTAATATTAGATTTTGTGCACCAGCTGTAGCATATATCCCGCCAGCTGTATGTTATCCATGTCGTCGTTCAGCCACGACTCGGTGAAACATAAGATATTACAGTTTTTAATGTCCCGGTGGATATTCGTGATCGTAGTTCGTCTATTTTGTTATCCAATGATTGTAGGTTGGCTAATAGGACTGATGGTAGAGGCAGATTACCCACTCGCCGTCGGATCCTTACAAGGCACCCCGACCTACGTCCCCGATATCTCTGTCTCTATGTGAATGAAGGGAATTTGGACCTTGTCGGGTGTCCGAAGAAAATCCTTTGCGTCCGACTCGTTAAATAAAAAATATTCGTCCAGTACGAGGTGAGTAATCGCTGTCCTGATATCCAGAAGCTCTTTTCAGTCGTAAGAGACGGTGGCAGAAACATTATGTACAAAATAAGTTACAAATATAGGGCGGCAGGTAGCTTAGTGGGTAAGAGCGTTGTGCCAGTAACCGAAAGGTCGCTGGTTCTAATCCCCGAGCCGACTAGGTGAAAAATCTGTCGATGTGCCCTTGAGCAAGGCACTTAACCCTAATTGCTCATGTAAGTCGCTCTGGATAAGAGCGTCTGCTAAATGACTAAAATGTAAATGTAAATAACGCAACACAGACAATAGCACAATTGGTTGGGAGCCCGTAAAACGGCAGCCATCTCCTTCGGCGCCATCTACCGCAATACCTTACTCCCCCTCATGTAGATCTCTCCTCCCTCCCTCATGTAGATCTCTCCTCCCTCCCTCATGTAGAACTCTCCTCCCTCCCTCCCTCATGTAGATCTCTCCTCCCTCCCTCCCTCATGTAGATCTCTCCTCCCTCCCACATGTAGAACTCTCCTCCCTCCCCCCTCATGTAGATCTCTCCTCCCTCCCTCATATAGATCTCTCCTCCCTCCCACATGTAGAACTCTCCTCCCTCCCCCCTCATGTAGATCTCTCCTCCCTCCCTCATATAGATCTCCCTCCCTCATGTAGATCTCTCCTCCCTCCCACATGTAGAACTCTCCTCCCTCCCTCCCTCATGTAGATCTCTCCTCCCTCCCTCCCTCATGTAGAACTCTCCTCCCTCCCTCATGTAGAACTCTCCTCCCTCCCTCCCTCCCTCATGTAGATCTCTCCTCCCTCCCACATGTAGAACTCTCCTCCCTCCCTCCCTCATGTAGATCTCTCCTCCCTCCCACATGTAGAACTCTCCTCCCTCCCTCCCTCATGTAGATCTCTCCTCCCTCCCTCATGTAGATCTCTCCTCCCTCCCTCCCTCATGTAGATCTCTCCCTCATGTAGAACTCTCCTCGCTCCCTCATGTAGAACTCTCCTCCCTCCCTCCCTCATGTAGATCTCTCCTCCCTCCCTCATGTAGAACTCTCCTCCCTCCCTCCCTCATGTAGATCTATCCTCCCTCCCTCCCTCATGTAGATCTCTCCTCCCTCCCACATGTAGAACTCTCCTCCCTCCCCCCCTCATGTAGATCTCTCCTCCCTCCCTCATATAGATCTCCCTCCCTCATGTAGATCTCTCCTCCCTCCCACATGTAGAACTCTCCTCCCTCCCTCCCTCATGTAGATCTCTCCTCCCTCCCACATGTAGATCTCTCCTCCCTCCCTCCCTCATGTAGATCTCTCCTCCCTCCCTCCCTCATGTAGATCTCTCCTCCCTCCCTCATGTAGATCTCTCCTCCCTCCCTCATGTAGAACTCTCCTCCCTCCCTCATGTAGAACTCTCCTCCCTCCCTCATGTAGAACTCTCCTCCCTCCCTCCCTCATGTAGATCTCTCCTCCCTCCCTCATGTAGATCTCTCCTCCCTCCCTCATGTAGATCTCTCCTCCCTCCCTCATGTAGAACTCTCTTCCCTCCCTCCCTCATGTAGAACTCTCCTCCCTCATGTAAATCTCTCCTCCCTCCCTCATGTAGATCTCTCCTCCCTCCCTCCCTCCCTCATGTAGATCTCTCCTCCCTCCCTCCCTCATGTAGATCTCTCCTCCCTCCCTCCCTCATGTAGATCTCTCCTCCCTCCCTCATGTAGATCTCTCCTCCCTCCCTCATGTAGATCTCTCCTCCCTCCCTCCCTCATGTAGATCTCTCCTCCCTCCCTCCCTCATGTAGATCTCTCCTCCCTCCCTCCCTCATGTAGATCTCTCCTCCCTCCCTCATGTAGAACTCTCCTCCCTCCCTCCCTCATGTAGATCTCTCCTCCCTCCCTCATGTAGATCTCTCCTCCCTCCCTCCCTCATGTAGATCTCTCCTCCCTCATGTAGATCTCTCCTCCCTCATGTAGAACTCTCCTCCCTCCCTCCCTCATGTAGATCTCTCCTCCCTCCCTCATGTAGAACTCTCCTCCCTCCCTCATGTAGAACTCTCCTCCCTCCCTCATGTAGAACTCTCCTCCCTCCCTCATGTAGAACTCTCCTCCCTCCCTCATGTAGAACTCTCCTCCCTCCCTCATGTAGAACTCTCCTCCCTCCCTCATGTAGATCTCTCCTCCCTCCCTCATGTAGATCTCTCCTCCCTCCCTCATGTAGATCTCTCCTCCCTCCCTCCCTCATGTAGAACTCTCCTCCCTCCCTCTCTCCCTCCCTCATGTAGATCTCTCCTCCCTCCCTCATGTAGATCTCTCCTCCCTCCCTCATGTAGATCTCTCCTCCCTCCCTCATGTAGATCTCTCCTCCCTCCCTCCCTCATGTAGAACTCTCCTCCCTCCCTCTCTCCCTCCCTCATGTAGATCTCTCCTCCCTCCCTCATGTAGAACTCTCCTCCCTCCCTCATGTAGATCTCTCCTCCCTCCCTCATGTAGAACTCTCCTCCCTCCCTCATGTAGAACTCTCCTCCCTCCCTCATGTAGATCTCTCCTCCCTCCCTCATGTAGATCTCTCCTCCCTCCCTCATGTAGATCTCTCCTCCCTCCCTCATGTAGATCTCTCCTCCCTCCCTCATGTAGATCTCTCCTCCCTCCCTCATGTAGAACTCTCTTCCCTCCCTCCCTCATGTAGAACTCTCCTCCCTCCCTCCCTCATGTAGAACTCTCCTCCCTCCCTCCCTCATGTAGATCTCTCCTCCCTCCCTCATGTAGATCTCTCCTCCCTCCCTCCCTCATGTAGATCTCTCCTCCCTCCCTCCCTCATGTAGATCTCTCTTCCCTCCCTCATGTAGAACTCTCCTCCCTCCCTCATGTAGATCTCTCCTCCCTCCCTCATGTAGATCTCTCCTCCCTCCCTCATGTAGATCTCTCCTCCCTCCCTCACGTAGAACTCTCCTCCCTCCCTCCCTCATGTAGAACTCTCCTCCCTCCCTCCCTCCCTCATGTAGATCTCTCCTCCCTCCCTCATGTAGATCTCTCCTCCCTCCCTCCCTCCCTCCCTCATGTAGATCTCTCCTCCCTCCCTCATGTAGAACTCTCCTCCCTCCCTCATGTAGATCTCTCCTCCCTCCCTCATGTAGATCTCTCCTCCCTCCCTCATGTAGATCTCTCCTCTATCCCTCCCTCATGTAGAACTCTCCTCCCTCCCTCCCTCATGTAGATCTCTCCCCCCTCCCTCATGTAGATCTCTCCTCCATACTACATAGAGCCATGACTACATGGAACTCTATTCCACGTCCGGTAACGGATGCAAGCAGTAGAATCAGGACTGTGAAGAGATACACGCATACGGGCGCTAGCACACGTACTCTACACACACATACATTGTAATATTGTTGTATGGTGATATCGTACATTTTGTGTTGTAGATACAGTGCATTGGGAAAGTATTCAGACCCCTTGACTTTTTCCACATTTTGTTACGTTACAGCCTTATTCTAAAATGGATTAAACCCTCATCAATCTACACACAATACCCCATAATGACAAAGCGAAAAAAGGTTTTTAGAAATTTTAGCTAATCTATTAAAAATACAAAACCGAAATACCTTATTTACATAAGTATTCAGACCCTTTGCTATGAGACTATAAATTGAGCTCAGGTGCATCCTGTTTCCATTGATCATCTTTGAGATGTTTCTACAACTTGATTGGAGTCCACCTGTGGTAAATTCAATTGATTGGACATGATTTGGAAAGGCACACACCTGTCTATATAAGGTCCTACAGTTGACAGTGCATGTCAGAGCAAAAACCAAGCCATGAGGTCGAAGGAACTGTCTGTAAAGCTCAGAGACAGGATTGTGTCGAGGCACAGATCTGGGGAAGGGTACCAAAAAATATCTGCAGCATTGAATGTCCCAAGAACACAGTGGCCTCCATCATTCTTAAATGGAACTAGTTTGGAACCCCCAAGACTCTTCCTAGAGCTGGCCGCCCGGCCAAACTGAGCAATCAGGAGAGAAGGGCTTTGATCAGGGAGGTGACCAAGAACCCGATGGTCACTCTGACAGAGCTCCAGAGTTCCTCTGTGGAGATGGGAGAAACTTCCAGAAGGACAACCATATCTGCAGCACTCCACCAATCAGGCCTTTATGGTAGAGTGGCCAGAGGGAAGCCACTTCTCAGTAAAAGGTACATGACAGCCCGCTTGGAGTTTGCCAAAAGGCCCCTAAAGGACTCTCAGACCATGAGAAACAAGATTCTCTGGTCTGATTAAACCAAGATTGAACTCTTTGGCCTGAATGCCAAGTGTCACGTCTGGAGAAAACCTGGCACCATCCCTACGGTGAAGCATGCTGGTGGGAGCATCATGCTGTAGGGATGTTTTTCAGCAGCAGGGACTGGGAGACTAGTCAGGATTGAGGGAAAGATGAACGAACCTGCCCCTGAATGTCCTTGAGTGGCCCAGCCAGAGCCCGGACTTGAACCTGATCTAACATATCTGGAGAGACCTGAAAATAGCTGTGCAGCAACGCTCCCCATCCAATCTGACAGAGCTTGAGAGGATCTGCAGAGAAGAATGGGAGAAACTCCCCAAAAACAGGTGTGCCAAGCTTGTAGCGTCATACCCAAGAAGACTTGAGGCTGTAATCACTGCCAAAGGTGCTTCAACAAATACTGAGTAAAGGTTTTGAATAAATAAAAAAATAAAACATATTTCTGTTTTTTCATTTGCAAAAAAGTCTAAAAACCAGTTTTTGCTTTGTCATTTTGGGGTGTTGTGTATAGATTGATGAGGGGGAAAAAACAATTTAATCAATTGTAGAATAAGACTTTAACATAACAAAACATGGAAATAGTCAAGGGGTTTGAATACTTTCTGAATGCACTGTATGTAGTGGTGTAATAATGTAATAGGATGGACTGTTGTATCTTTTTTTTGTGTGTAATGTAAGTGCCTTAATGTGTTTGGACCCCAGGAAGAGTAGCTGCTGCCTTGGCAGGAACTAATGGGGATCCATAATAAACCCCAGGAAGAGTAGCTGCTGCCTTGGCAGGAACTAATGGGGATCCATAATAAACCCCAGGAAGAGTAGCTGCTGCCTTGGCAGGAACTAATGGGGATCCATAATAAACCCCAGGAAGAGTAGCTGCTGCCTTGGCAGGAACTAATGGGGATCCATAATAAACCCCAGGAAGAGTAGCTGCTGCCTTGGCAGGAACTAATGGGGTTCCATAATAAACCCCAGGAAGAGTAGCTGCTGCCTTGGCAGGAACTAATGGGGATCCATAATAAACCCCAGGAAGAGTAGCTGCTGCCTTGGCAGAAACTAATGGGGATCCATAATAAACCCTAGGAAGAGTAGCTGTTGCCTTGGCAGGAACTAATGGGGATCCCTAATAAATACAAATACCTCCCTCCCTCACCCTCATGTAGAACCCTCCTCCCTCAATCACCCTCATGTAGAACTCTCCTCCCTCAATCACCCTCTCGTAGAACTATCCTCCCTCCCTCACCCTCATGTAGAACTCTCCTTCCTCCCTCACCCTCATGTAGAACTCTCCTCCCTCCCTCACCCTCATGTAGAACTCTCCTCCCTCACTCACCCTCATGTAGAACTCTCCTCCCTCACCCCCATGTAGAACTCTCCTCCCTCCCTCACCCTCATGTAGAACTCTCCTCCTTCCCTCACCCTCATGTAGAACTCTCCTCCCTCACCCTCATGTAGAACTCTCCTCCCTCCCTCACCCTCATGTAGAACTCTCCTTCCTCCCTCACCCTCATGTAGAACTCTCCTCCCTCCCTCACCCTCATGTAGAACTCTCCTCCCTCACTCACCCTCATGTAGAACTCTCCTCCCTCACCCCCATGTAGAACTCTCCTCCCTCCCTCACCCTCATGTAGAACTCTCCTCCTTCCCTCACCCTCATGTAGAACTCTCCTCCCTCACCCTCATGTAGAACTCTCCTCCCTCCCTCACCCTCATGTAGAACTCTCCTCCCTCACTCACCCTCATGTAGAACTCTCCTCCCTCCCTCACCCTCATGTAGAACTCTCCTCCCTCCCTCACCCTCATGTAGAACTCTCCTCCCTCACCCTCATGTAGAACTCTCCTCCGTCCCTCACCCTCATGTAGAACTCTCCTCCCTCCCTCACCCTCATGTAGAACTCTCCTCCCTCCCTCACCCTCATGTAGAACTCTCCTCCCTCCCTCGCCCTCATGTAGAACTCTCCTCCCTCCCTCACCCTCATGTAGAACTCTCCTCCCTCACCCTCATGTAAAACTCTCCTCCCTCCCTCCCTCCCTTCCACCCTCACCCTCATGTAGAACTCTCCTCCCTCGTTGCCCGGTCCTTTGATCTGGAAGATATAGAAAGCTCCGGGGTATCGCGTGGTGGCCTGCATCTGGAAGATGTCTGCTGGGACACTGCGGCCTGAGGACAGGTCCATGTGGCGGTACAGGATGGTGAAGGGCCTGTCTCTACAAGCTGGGTTCACAGCACTACACATACACTGACTGGAGGGAGGGAGGGATGGGATGGGGAAAAAGAGAGATGCATCACTTAGAGAGAGACGCATCACTTAGAGAGAGACGCATCACTTAGAGAGTGACGCATCACTTAGAGAGAGACGCATCACTTAGAGAGAGACGCATCACTTAGAGAGTGACGCATCACTTAGAGAGAGACGCATCACTTAGGGAGAGACGCATCACTTAGAGAGAGACGCATCACTTAGAGAGAGAGACGCATCACTTAGAGAGAGACGTATCACTTAGAGAGAGACGCATCACTTAGAGAGAGACATATCCCTTAGAGAGAGACGCATCACTTAGAGAGAGACATATCCCTTAGAGAGAGATGCATCACTTAGAGAGAGACGCATCACTTAGAGAGAGACGCATCACTTAGAGAGAGACATATCCCTTAGAGAGAGATGCATCACTTAGAGAGAGATGCATCACTTAGAGAGAGACGCATCACTTAGAGAGAGACGCATCACTTAGAGAGTGACGCATCACTTAGAGAGAGACGCATCACTTAGAGAGTGACGCATCACTTAGAGAGAGATGCATCACTTAGAGAGAGACGCATCACTTAGAGAGAGACGCATCACTTAGAGAGAGACGCATCACTTAGAGAGAGACGCATCACTTAGAGAGAGAGACGCATCACTTAGAGAGAGACGTATCACTTAGAGAGAGACGCATCACTTAGAGAGAGACATATCCCTTAGAGAGAGATGCATCACTTAGAGAGAGACGCATCACTTAGAGAGAGACATATCCCTTAGAGAGAGACGCATCACTTAGAGAGAGACGCATCACTTAGAGAGAGACATATCCCTTAGAGAGAGATGCATCACTTAGAGAGAGACGCATCACTTAGACGCATCACTTAGAGAGAGATGCATCACTTAGAGAGAGACGCATCACTTAGAGAGAGACACATCACTTAGAGAGAGACGCATCACTTAGAGAGAGACGCATCACTTAGACGCAGACGTATCACTTAGAGAGAGACTTATCACTTAGAGAGAGATGCATCACTTAGAGAGAAACGCATCACTTAAAGAGAGACGCATCACTTAGAGAGACGTATCACTTAGAGAGAGACACATCACTTAGAGAGAGACGCATCACTTAGAGAGAGACGCATCACTTAGAGAGAGACATATCCCTTAGAGAGAGATGCATCACTTAGAGAGAGACGCATCACTTAGACGCATCACTTAGAGAGAGATGCATCACTTAGAGAGAGACGCATCACTTAGAGAGAGACGCATCACTTAGAGAGAGACGCATCACTTAGAGAGAGACGCATCACTTAGAGAGAGACGCATCACTTAGACGCAGACGTATCACTTAGAGAGAGATGCATCACTTAGAGAGAAACGCATCACTTAGAGACGCATCACTTAAAGAGAGACGCATCACTTAGAGAGACGTATCACTTAGAGAGATACGTATCACTTAGAGAGAGACGCATCACTTAGAGAGAGACGCATCACTTAGAGAGAGACACATCACTTAGAGAGACGCATCACTTAGACGCATCACTTAGAGAGACGCATCACTTAGAGAGATACGTATCACTTAGAGAGAGACGCATCACTTAGAGAGAGACGCATCACTTAGAGAGAGACACATCACTTAGAGAGACGCATCACTTAGACGCATCACTTAGAGAGACGCATCACTTAGAGAGAGACGCATCACTTAGAGAGAGACGCATCACTTAGAGAGAGACGCATCACTTAGAGAGAGACGCATCACTTAAAGAGAGAAAGAAATATCACTTGAACTGTTGAACTCCTGTGTTCATGTTCATAACGCATCAGAGTAGGAGTGCTGATCTAGGACCGGGACCCCCCCTGTCCATGTGATGTATTGATTATTATCGAAAAGGCTAAGCTGATCCCAGATCAGCACTCCTACACTGAGATGCATTATGAACATAGGAGCATTAAAATGAGAGTGAGTATAAGAGGTAGTGAGTAGACATACAAAACCACAGTCCAAGACAGACAGACAGACAGACAGACAGACAGACAGACAGACACCGAGTGTACAAAACATTAAGAACGCCTTCCTAATATTGAGTTGCACCCCCCTTTGCCCACAGAACAGCCTCAATTCGTCGGGGCATGGACTTTAAAAAAGGTATCGAAAGTGTTCCACAGGGATGCTGGCCCATGCTGACTCCAATGCTTCCCCACAGTTGTGTGAAAAACCCAACAGCGTTGCAGTTCTTGACACAAACCGGTGCGCCTGGCTCCTACTACCATACCCCGTTCAAAGGCACTTAAATATTTTGTCTTGCCCATTCACCCTCTGAATGGCACACACACACAATCCATGTCTCAATTGTCTCAAGGCTTAAAAATCCTTCTTAACCTGTCTCCTCCCCTTCAGCTACACTGATTGAAGTGGATTTAACATGTGACATCAATAAGGGATCCATAGCTTTCACCTGGATTCACCTGGTCAGTGTAGTCATGGAAAGAGCAGGTGTTCTTAATGTTTTGTACACTCAGTGTAGATCAAAACATTTGGGTGAACTGTTGGAATCAGAGAAACAGAATGACTAATTCTATGGTTGGTGTTGTTGGCATGACAACAAATTAAAAAGCCAGGTAGGAGTTATGACAGGGTAGGAACCAAAGAGCAGGTGTTCCTAGTGTCAGTGTAAACATAACTACAGTCTTAAGACACAGAACGTATTGGTACTCACTTGTCACCGAGTTCAACGTACGGTGGATCACATTTTAGCGGATCCAAGCATGTATAGCCTCCCTGGAAATTGAAACATACTTGTGCTGTTGTACACGTGTTGTTACCAGTCTCACATTCATTGATATCTTCAAAATCAAACACACAACAATTCACGTCAGTTAGACAACATCGGCAGCATCATCCAGTTATTATTACACAAGGGTAAAAAAAAAAGCACAAAACAAGAGGTTGTAAACCAGGTTGACTGCAGTATGTCTGAGAAAAAGGGTTATGTTAAAGTTGGTCACGGAGTGAATCTCAAATTAGTCCTCTTCTTCTCACCATTTGAGAAGGAGGCGGCAAGGAGAGAGGACTTGAGGAATCACGGAAATATACTTTTGAGATTCACCCACAAAAGTAAGGTGCATCTGAAATGGCATCCAATTCCTTATATAGTGCACTACTTTTGACCAGAACTCTGTAGTGCACTACAGAGGGTATTATAAGTATTCACCCTCCTTGGACTTCTAAACATTTTTAATTGTGTAACAAAGTGAGATTAAAATGGATTTAAATTGTAATGTTTTGTCAACAAATACACAAAATTCTCTTTAATGTCAGTGGAAGAAAAATGCAAAATGTTTTTAAAGATTAATTTAAAATAAAACACTAATATACCTTGATTAAATAAGTATTCCCCCCCCAATGCTAACTAGCATTAGCGCAATGACTGGAAGTCTATGGGTATCTGCTAGCGCAATGACTGGAAGTCTATGGGTAACGCTAGTTAGCAATTGCGCTGGCGCTAGCTAGCAACGTCCTTCATACTGCACGCAGAGACATAAAAATGGTATCAACGAGTTCATCGGACTCTGGGGAAGTAGATACAGGGCTCTGCCAAAATCCAGAAGTTTCCCTTTAAGTCAAAACTGTAACTAGGCCACTCAGAAACATTCACTGACTTCTTGGTAAGCATCTCCACTGTAGATTTGGCCTTGTGTTTTAGGTTATTGTCCTGCTGAAAGGTGAATTCCTCTACCAATGTCTGGTGTAAAGTAGACTGAAGCAGGTTTTCCTCTAGGATTTTGCCTGTGCTTAGCTCCATCCTGTTTATTTTTATCCTGAAAAAGTATTTTCCTATGTCAAGCATTCCCATACCGTAACACAGCCACCACCATGCTTGAAAATAAGGAGGCAGTTACTCAGTGATGTGTTGGATTTGCCCCAAACATAAGGCTTTGCATTTTGGCCAATAATGTATTGCTTTGCCTTGTTTTTTTTGCATGTTTTGGAATATTTTTATTCTGTATATTTGTATTCTTCTTTTCACTCTGTCATTTAGGTCATTATTGTAGAGTCACTACAATGTTGTTGATCCATCCTCAGTTTTCTACCATCACAGCCATTGAACGCCGTAGCTGTTTTAAAATCACCAATGGCTTCATGGTGACATCCCTGAGCAGTTTCCTTCCTCTCCTGCAGCTCAGTTCAGAACAATGACTGTATCTTTGATGTGTCTGGATGGTTGAATACATCACCCACAGCATCATTATTAACTTGACCATGCTTAAAGATAATTAATATCTGATGTGTTATTGTTACCCATCTACCAATCACTGCCCTTCTTTGTGAGGCTTTCTAAAAGCTCCCTGGTCTTTGTAGTTGAATCTGTGCTTGAAATTCAACACTTGACTGAGAGACCTTACAGATATTGTATGTATGGGGGCCAGAGGAAGGGTTAGTCATTCAAAAATCAGGTCAACCCATATTATTTCACACAGAGTGAGTCCATGTAACTTATTATGTGATTTGTAAACCCTCTACACTCCTACCCATATACGGGTTGAAAATGGCAGATTTGGACACTGATAAGCACCTACATTGTAACGTAGTGGCAGTACAGTAACATGCTATACATGACGTCAGAGCTCAGTGGCTGGACAGTAACATGCTATACATGACGTCAGAGCTCTGTCGCAGTACAGTAACATGCTATACATGACGTCAGAGCTCTGTGGCAGTACAGTAACATGCTATACATGACGTCAGAGATCAGTGGCAGTACAGTAACATGCTATACATGACGTCAGAGCTCTGTGGCAGTACAGTAACATGCTATACATGATGTCAGAGATCAGTGGCAGTACAGTAACATGCTATACATGATGTCAGAGATCAGTGGCAGTACAGTAACATGCTATACATGACGTCAGAGCTCTGTGGCAGTACAGTAACATGCTATACATGACGTCAGAGCTCTGTGGCAGTACAGTAACATGCTATACATGACGTCAGAGCTCTGTGGCAGTACAGTAACATGCTATACATGACGTCAGAGCTCTGTGGCAGTACAGTAACATGCTATACATGACGTCAGAGCTCTGTGGCAGTACAGTAACATGCTATACATGACGTCAGAGCTCTGTGGCAGTACAGTAACATGCTATACATGACGTCAGAGCTCTGTGGCAGTACAGTAACATGCTATACATGACGTCAGAGCTCTGTGGCAGTACAGTAACATGCTATACATGACGTCAGAGCTCTGTGGCAGTACAGTAACATGCTATACATGACGTCAGAGCTCAGGCTCTGAGCTTCACAGCTCTGTAAAGGGTTTTGACTGACAGCCGTTCTGAACCTGAGGACCACACGCAACAAGAAGTTTCCCCCCATCCCTCTTGCTGATTGGGCAACTTTAGCACATGTTTTGTTGTCGGAGTGACGGAAATGCTGTAAATTACGAGGACTCGATTGTATTTTGAAAGATGAGACGTTGAGGATTATAATAAATACCGCTTTGATGTCATACAAGCAAACCAAACACCCGTGAGTCCAAATGTGCACTTCACATTTCCATATCATAAAAGTAATGTTATATACAGCGTCAACGTTTATGATCACTGTTTGATGTACAGTTAAAAGATGACATGGCGTCATACCCTGGGTTGTCCTGAACAGAATGAGCCTGTTTGATGTATTGTGAAGAAAATTTGCCGCGGACCACGCATCTGAATGCACTCATGACACCTAAATTGCGATCGGCTTCTCTGAATTGCCCAGTGAAAGCCTAACCACTGTAAGATCGTATTTTATAATTTAGCTAGTCATGTTGGCAATAGAACAAACTTTCAAATGACGACCACCTGACCCAGATTGAGATTTATAATGGATCGTTTTTGGATTCTAACAGTAATTGTGTGATGGCGGGGATGCAGGGTTGTGTTCCAAACGAAACAACTACCAGTGTGTTTGCTCTAGTTCCTCAACAGAACAGCTAGGAGAGCTAAAAAAAACACCTTATAGTTGAAGACTCTTCTTTGAGTCATAAAAGTGCATTGAAATTACTTAGGAACTGTGCACACTTTGGAGAGGTGTGGCCACTTGGAGACACCAGCAGTTAGTCCTCTCACTCAAACCCAGTGTAAAGGGGTTAAGCCACCAAATGTTACTCCTGAACTAATTTAGGCTTGCCTCAACCAAGGGGGTGAATACTTAAGCAACAACTATATTATAGTTATTTAATTTGTATTAATTTGTAAGCATTTGTAGAATTTTCTTTTCACTTTGACATTGTAGCGTATACTGTGTAGATCAATGACAAAAATAATCACAATTACATCTATTTCAATCACAAATTTGTAACAACAAAATGGGTTAGTACAGTAGGTGTCCATTACCTTCACAGCTCCTCCCATTCCCTGGGCAGGTTAGAGTTAGTACAGTAGGTGTCCTGATTACCTTCACAGCTCCTCCCATTCCCTGGGCAGGTTAGAGTTAGTACAGTAGGTGTCCTGATTACCTTCACAGCTCCTCCCATTCCCTGGGCAGGTTAGAGTTAGTACAGTAGATGTCCTGATTACCTTCACAGCTCCTCCCATTCCCTGGGCAGGTTAGAGTTAGTACAGTAGGTGTCCTGATTACCTTCACAGCTCCTCCCATTCCCTGGGCAGGTTAGAGTTAGTACAGTAGATGTCCTGATTACCTTCACAGCTCCTCCCATTCCCTGGGCAGGTTAGAGTTAGTACAGTAGGTGTCCTGATTACCTTCACAGCTCCTCCCATCCTCATAAAGGTAGTATCCTCCTGGGCAGTGACACTGGAAGGAGCCGGGGGTGTTCACACAGTGATGTTGACACAGAAACTCAGAGAAACCACACTCGTCCAGGTCTACAGTCGATACACACTGTTAGTAGTCATCACATTACATGGCATCACAGTAATCACACTAGTGGCAGACTACCGTTGGTTAAATAAACACTAGTGGCAGACTACCGTTGGTTAAATAAACACTAGTGGCAGACTACCGTTGGTTAAATAAACACTAGTGGCAGACTACCGTTGGTTAAATAAACACTAGTGGCAGACTACCGTTGGTTAAATAAACTGATTTTACAGCATTCCCTGAATTCTACATGTCTTTTACCATTACGGTATCGCCAAACATTATAGCTCAAAGTTAAATAAGGTTCACAGGCAATGAATTAATAATCATTTGTATCGCCTTTTATCAATCACTAAAACACTGAGTGAATAAGCTTAGCTTAGCTTTTTAAGACACTGAGTGAATTGCTTAGCCTTTTAAGACACTGCGTGAACAGCTTAGCTTAGCTTAGCTTTTTAAGACACTGAGTGAATAGCTTAGCCTTTTAAGACACTGGGTGAATAGCTTAGCGTAGCTTTTTAAGACACTGAGTGAATAGCTTAGCCTTTTAAGACACTGCGTGAACAGCTTAGCTTAGCTTTCTAAGACACTGAGTGAATAGCTTAGCCTTTTAAGACACTGGGTGAATAGCTTAGCCTTTTAAGACACTGGGTGAATAACTTAGCTTAGCTTTTTAAGACACTGAGTGAATAGCTTAGCCTTTTAAGACACTGGGTGAATAGCTTAGCCTTTTAAGACTGGGTGAATAGCTTAGCCTTTTAAGACACTGGGTGAATAGCTTAGCCTTTTAAGACACTGGGTGAATAGCTTAGCATAGCCTTTTAAGACACTGGGTGAATAGCTTAGCCTTTTAAGACACTGAGTGAATAGCTTAGCCTTTTAAGACACTGGGTGAAAAGCTTTTTAAGACACTGGGTGAATAGCTTAGCCTTTTAAGACTGGGTGAATAGCTTAGCCTTTTAAGACTGGGTGAATAGCTTAGCCTTTTAAGACTGGGTGAATAGCTTAGCCTTTTAAGACACTGGGTGAATAGCTGAGCCTTTTAAGACACTGGGTGAATAGCTTAGCATAGCCT